>NC_056735.1:486213894-486301394 GCF_019279795.1 Protopterus annectens
GTCTTCTGGCTCAGTATAGGTGGCTCCTTTTACAATGAGCTCTGCACACAATTGTGAATTGCCTTTGAGGTTGAGTACATACCTAAATAATGCTTTGTGGTTGTCCTTTGTCTGGGAGGCCAAACTTACCTCCTATTTGGCTTTGGTAGACTTTATTTGTCCCCTGAGTTGTTTGTTTAGTTTTATGAGAGTGCTTTTATCCTGCTGGGTGCTGCACTTTCTAATTTTTGCCATGATTTTCTTCCTCCTGTTATACATCTGATTAATTTTGTGATTCCACCAGGGTGGCTTTTTTTTGAGTTAGTTCTGTACTTCTTCCTGGTGGGTACAGCTGCCTCTATACAGCTATTAACATTTTGTACAGGGTTTCTATGAATATTTCTGCATAGGCAACAGTGTTCTCAGGGTTTATGGGGGCTTGAAATTTTGCTAGGTTCTCACTTAATAGAAGGAGGTTAACCTTAGAATAGTTCCTGGATATTCCAGATTTAGCTGGGGTTCCAGGTTTTATTTTTACTTCAAAGGAGACCATTTTGTGTACAGATTTTCATCAGAGTAAAATAAAACTGTTGAAGCAACCAATCTTTTAAAACCCATGTTTACCAGTCAGATCTCAAAACCAATCAACAGTTAATTAGTGAATGAATGATCCTTAAAGCTGTGCTAAGACAAAAGAAAGAAGAAAAAAGTCAAAAAAGTAAAACAGTACAAAAACATCTATTCAACCATTAATAATATAAAATAGAATATGAACTGTATCTTACTGAAATTGGTACACCTTGTTTGCTGTAGCATAGACTAGATCCAGGCCTGCTGAATCTAGCTTTGTTTATATGCTTCTTGTTTGTTTGCTTGTTATTTCCCTGGAACGCTAATTCCACCTAATACGCGGCTTCTCAGCGCTTCTGTGGATCACTAGTGATATCTGCATTGCTTACTGTACTTATTTCCTTGTTTCACTTGAAAGAAAGTTACTGTTTGTCGTTTTTGCATTTAAGTTACCTGTAACACATTGCACTTAAGTTACCTGGCACTTGCGAGCTAAAGCAATTATATAAGTCAGCACTAAAAATTAAAAGCACTACACCCTTACTCCTCACTGGCCCTTGTTTTCAATTATTAAGGAATTCCCAATATTATTCTAGTATGTCCAAAGGTCACTTGTCAATCTCCTCTCCGGTCCAGCTGGTGAATCTGGGAATCTTGAGGCAATGTTACAACTGCCTCATGTACACAGACAACCCTCTCCTCCTCCCAACAAATTCCAACACATGTGAGAGATGCAACCATATAGCCAAACTGGAGGCTAAGCTCTCTCAACTCAGTACTGGCATAACCAGTCAGGAGGAGAAGGAAACCACACTCACTACAATTCCAGTCTCACATAGACCTACCACGACAGCAAACCAAACACATAATCACACAAAAACATACTCGGAGGCTCTAAATAAAGATCTGCCTAAGCAGCAGAGACCTCCAAAGCAGACACCCAAGCAACCGCTACCCCAAAACAAAACACGTGCAACACATATCTCACAAAGCCAGTGTGCCGAACAGTCACAGCCCTTAAGACTAAACAACACACCTGATACACTTGTAATAGGTGACTATCGTCAGGCACACTGACGTCCCGCTCACCAGGCTGAACAAGGAGAGGGTCACGGTGAGCAACCTGTCGGGCGCTAGGATCTGCCACATAACACAAGCACTCAGGTCACTCCAAGGCAAGTACAAATATGACTCAGTCATTGTCCATGCTGGTGTGAATGACCTGAGACGTACTTCCCTGGACTACATGAAAAGAGACATAAAGGAGCTCTCTGAGCATGTAGCCCAGGCCGGTATGACCCTGACCTTGAGTAGCATCTTACCCTCACCAAGAATGATGCCACAATATGAAGACAAGATGATCAATTTCAACAATTGGCTTAAGTACTGGTGTCATTCAAAGGGGATACAATGACTGTCAGCTTGGGATGATATGCTTGACAAGCCACAATGCTTCGCTAGGGACGGTTTGCACCTGTCACCCCTGGGCTTTCGGATATTGGCAAAAGCTCTTGCTACCCCCATAGTGCCTTTTTTAGGCAAGGCTCAAAAGACAAACCCACCTCCATAGGTATCACAAGGGATAAGAAACTAAGAGTAATGCTACTCAATGTCAGAAGTCTAAACCTCAAGATGCACGCACTCGAAACTCTCCTTAGCATGGAGAACATCGATATCTGTGCAGTAACAGAAACCTGGTTCAGGGCTCCTAAGAGCACCCCAGCACTACCAGGTTATACCTCATACCATGCTTTTCGGCCCCAAAACTTGGACCGAACCACAAAAGGAGGGGGAGTATCGATATTCATCAAAGATACCCACACCTCCAGGTTGGTGGCAAAGCACGAAGCATCAGAGACTATCCATGTGCAACTAACAGTGGGTAAAACTGCCTTCCAGTTTATAGCCTGCTACAGACCACCCTCTCAAACCCAGGAACCCCACTTGGCCTTTCTGAGAACACTGGAAAATATGAAGGTCTCTCCAAACACCATTATATTGGGCGACTTCAACTACCCAAACATAGACTGGGAGCATTACTCTAGCTCCAACACCCTACCCAAAGGTTCCTAGAATTTATAAACTCAAATGCTATGGAACAACTTGTTACCACTCCCACAAGAGGGGAAAACATACTGGACCTGATCATCACCAACATGGGGACTCTATGCTTCAGACCAGAAGTGTATCCCTTACTGGTAAGATTAGACCATAAACTAATCTCATTGGATATTCACATCCCGACCCCACCCCCTGCCCAGAAAACCACATTGAAAAACTTCTCTAAAGCAAATTTCACACTCCTCAAAACTGAGGTGGAATCCTTCAAAGCCCCCGGGCCTGTGGAAAATACGGCACAGACCGCAGAATCCTTTATAAATGCATTCTATGAACACCTTCAGGAATGCATGGATCATGCGATCCCAAATAAAACCAAGACCCAATCCTCCAAAGGCAGAAGTCCTGTCTGGTGGACCCCAGCCATAAACAAACTATACAATAGAAGGAGGAAGCTACTAAATGATAGAGCAAAATCCCAAAAAGGGAAGGCATCACTGATCAGTATTAGCAAAAAACTATGGGCACTCATAAAATTGTCTAAGGCCAGCTTCGAGAGAAAAATTGCACAGGACACTAAGGATAATCACAAGGCTTTCTTTAGTTATGTTAGGAACCTGGGTGGTAATTCCCAGATATGCTCAGAATTAGTCCAAAATGACAAAAAATACACTGATCCCACAGACATTGCTAACATCCGAGCTGACAGGTTCAGCGCAAACTTCTCCCCCCCCTCCCCACCAAAAGGGCAAATATCTATCCCAACAGAGTGCTGCCCCCCTGACATCTCAGATGCTCAGGTAAGAGCCGCCCTCTCCAAAGCAAAAAACACAGCATCAATGGGACCAGACGGTGTCCCGGGCTGCGTCCTACATTAACTCCAAGAAGAGCTAAACTCAAACATAAAACTACTGTTCAATCTCAGCCTTACTACAGGATATGTGCCTAAAGAGTGGCGTACAGCAACAGTGGTCCCTCTCCATAAAGGTGGTGCCTCAATGGATCCTGGAAACTATCGCCCCATAAGCCTGACTAGCTTGGTCTGCAAAGCTATGGAAAGGATCATCATGGACCTCATAAATAAAGATATTGGGGACCTACAGACACTGGATCCTACCCAGTTCGGCTTTGTTAAGGGCAGATCCTGCCTCTTAAACCTGGTTGATTTCTTTGAAACAGTCACCAAGGCCATTAACGAGGGGAAGGTGGTCCACACAGCCTACCTGGACCTCGCAAAAGCCTTCGATACAATACCCCACTTGGGTATTATAGATAAGCTCACCAGCTTAAATATAAACCCCTATGTCACTAGATGGATTGCAAACTGGCTCAAGGACAGAACCCACATGGTTAGAATTGCTGGAGCCATGTCAGACTCCAAACCAGTTACAAGTGGTGTCCCACAAGGCTCAGTCCTGGGACCTCTCTTGTTCGGTATATATTTCTCGGAGGTACAGGCCAACACGGAAGGACTGTGGCTGACCAAGTTCGCAGATGACTGCAAACTGGGCGCCATAATTGACTCTCCAGCCGACACAAGCATCCTCCAAAAGGGCCTCATAGAAACAGACAACTGGTGCCAGAGCCATGGCCTCAAGCTAAATGCCAAAAAGTGTATGGTCATCCCTTTGGCAAAAACAAAGTGTCACAAATTACCACATAGGTGGTAATCCATTAAGTACAGAAGAAGTAATTAGGGACCTGGGGACCCAAGTTGATAGCAATCTCTCATTTGACAACCACGTGGCCAAAGTGGTTAGAAAAACATTTTATATAGCCCACCTAATCATGAAGGGATTCACATCTAGATCAGGGGAGGTCATCGTGCCTCTTTACTCATCCCTCATCAGGCCCATAATTGAGTACAATGCCCCTTTTGGGATGTACCTTACCAGACACCTACAGCAACTGGAAAGACCCCAAAAGTACCTCAACAAGAGGATCAAAGGGCTCAAACAGATGCCATATGCTGCCCGGTTAAAGAAACTCCAGCTCTACTCAGTGGCATGCCACCTGTTCAGAAGCGATCTGTGCCTGACGTATAAAGCCATGTCCAACCCGGAATTAATGGACATGCTGCACCTCAGAAAATCCAAATCCCATCGAGCTACACGCTCGAGAGACTTGAACCTCACCACTGAAATAAATAGGACATGCTGGAGGGACAGATTCATAACCCAGAGGCTTCCTTCACTCTGGAATAAAATCCCAGTCCAGGTTAGGCAGAGTCCCTCATTGACTCTCTTCAAGAGGAATCTTGATGAGTGGATGGGATATCGTAGGTTTACCCCGGGTATCACTTCTGTGTCACTGTTAGACAGAGGCACAGTATACTAACCTCGAAAAAGGGCATAGCAAAATAAATTTAAAATGGGTGGCGAAAGCCAAACACATTCTGGCTAGGCTTATAAATGCCCTAGGGCAGATAGCCCAGTATGAACCTATGAACCTATGAACCTATATAGTACTTGTACATAAATGCATATAAATACAATACTTAAACATAAATAACTTAAAGTTTTAACAATTTTTAGCCAAACACAAAAAATGTAAAGATGGCAAAGTCCAAAGTATTAAAAACATTTTTTCAGTTATTCACAGGGAACCAATATCAAAGTTGCTTTGTTCTTTAAAACACATTTAATCTTGGTTCTTCACATGTGTTTAACCTAACCTGATAATTGAATTCTTTTAATTCAAGCTTGTTATTCATATCAACTTCCTGACCGTTGTACTTCACCCCGTCTGTCATAAAAAAAAGCAAATTTCTTAAAATTAATACATTTCTGTGTATGTCTACTCAGGGCATTTTTGGTATTAACATTTATGAATATCATATAGATGTTTGTATATCCTATCCCTAAGCCTTCATGTGGTTTTACCCACAAAGAAGCCTGCGCAAGATGTGCATGTTGCTAGGTAAACTACATATTTTGTATTGCAGTTATCTCTATAAGGGCAACCTATAGTTTTCTCAAAACCTCCACACAAACATATGTGCCGTGGTTGATGTATTTACACATGCCAGATTTTTTCGTAGTGGACACTGCAGAAGTAGACAATAAGCCCAGCTAATGTACTCTTTTAAGTGCCTCAGAATTCAACTTCCCCACATACCTGCTCTACTCCTTTTACTCTTTTTAACCTGGCTCATACCTTCTTGGTTACTTCTGTGAATTTCATCTCTACCACCAGTCCGAGTAGTCCATTCATGGGTCCATAACCCTCTCTCCATGTAAAGAACTTTCTGAGATCGAGGGAGTAGTTGGCCCCTGCAATCTGCAGTCAGTGGCACCTCCTTCTTTCTCTCTGTTCTTCCTGTTAATAATGGTCTATTCACATCTTCTTGAAATGATCTTGTGTACCAGTATCATATCGTACCATGTAATCTGTTCGCAAGTGAGAAGAGCTCCATTTCATATTCCTTTATATTTCTTCCTCTCCATCTTACAGGTTTTTTGGTAGCTTTTTTTATGGCTTCCTTCCAGCAGTCTGATATTCTTTTCTTTATGTGGCCTCTAGAACTACTTGCATTATTCAAGGCATTGCCTAATTAGGACCCTGCAGTGTGGAAACATTACCTATTTGCTTCTGGAGTTTACCTCCAGCCGAAATGATATGTCCATCATTCTGGTAGTTGCTACCCAGCTGTCTCATTGTGCTCCCATTGGTCCAGTTCAGCCATCATTGACACCTCTATATCCTTTTGCCACCAGGTTCGCTCCTCCCAGCTGATAGATCACATCAGAGTTGTTGTGTCATAAGTGCAGTACTTTGCATTTGTTTTCAGTGAACCTCAGCTTCTGCCTTTCTGTCCACTTGGTCAGCCTTTATAAATCTTTTATTTGACTCTTCAGACTCTTCCTCCTTCGGTACTGCACTTATCTTTGTGTCATCAGCAAAAAGGCTGGTTCATTTCTCTTTTGTCTCAGATATGTCTGAGACAAACACACTGAAGAACATTACACCCAGGAATGACCCTTATGATATTTCACTAGTCCCTTTCCTAATTCCTGATATTGCCCCCCCTTACCTCACCCTTCTGTGTTCTACCATTTATCCATTTAGTCATCCATGTTTTTCAGCCTTGATCCTTTCCCATACCTTCCAGTTTCCTGTTAGGCTTTTATATGGGATAGAGCAAAAGGTCTTGCTGAATGTCAGGTTGACATCCACGCGTAGTCTTTTGTCAAGGTCACCTATAAATATCATAAAATTGGATCAGGTTTTTTATTTATGAAAAATTTGTTAAAAGAGTATGTGGTCTGGTCTGAGGAACATTTTCAGCCATAACCTAATTCCTACATAAAATAAATAACATTAATGTCAGCATAAACAGAATTGAGAAGAGCAATTTCAACAGCAACCTGTATTCCCATTTAACATTTCAGTCATCATGAAACTAACACTCAGCAGCAGTATAGCTACAGAAATGCAATGTACAAAAAAGGCAAGATTACTAAATCTGATTTACAGGATGAGTATTCCCCACCATCAATCACGGTCATACAGAAGAAGTTTTAATATGTTAAAGTAAAAAAGTGAAACCATACAGAAGCCAGAGTATAAATGAAGTTGAGTCCTAATACTAATTAACAGAAAATATAGAAGTTATGAAACGTTTAGGTTGGCAATGACCATCACAATATAAATACTGAAAATAGACTTAGAATCCATGCTTGCCATGAAAATGACAAGAGTTTTGATTGAACACTTCACATGTAGCATCCTAAAAGATGTTGCTGACAGACTTGCCTCCAACTCACAAAGGTAGTATTAGTGGGCCAGATGTAAGATAAGGGAAGAAATACAGTTACTGCCCGGATGTAGCACTAAGTGAAAAGCAAATTAGCCTGAGCAAAGTACTTGCAGTAATGTGTCTGTTTATGTAATATGAAGAACTTGTCATAACTGGTTATGTTTACATATTTACAGTAAAGAGTTAGTCAAGGTCAGCAGGAATAAGAAATGTGAAGAAGAAGCTGAGAGAATGCCCCACTCTTTGAATAAGGCTCTTCATTCAGGGCCTTTGGAGTAGATGCATTTATATTCCTTAAGAAGGTGAGACTTCAGTTTTTTTTTCAAACCTGCCAGAGTATTTAAACTACTAATACTTCTTGGTAAAAGATTACAGGTTGTTGGCACAACAATCTTTTTTGGGAATTACAGAAGATATACATGGCCTAACTACTTTGGCTGTTTCAGTGTTCCTGATGGATTAGGAGGAAGTCAATCACTTGCTTTTGGGAGGGGCAATGATATTGATTAAGCAGTTTGTATTTTAAAGTTAAGAATAAATGTGGATTTCATAGTAACAGGCATCCAGTTAATAATTTTTATAGCAATGCAGTGATGTTTTCTGTAATCAGCCTAGTGAATGATTTAGGATTTTATTCTCTGTGGTTTGCAGAATAGCTGTGCTATGGGAAGATAGGAGTGCTGATAATGATAATCGAAGTATATATTTATATTCTGTTGTCAAAACACTGCTCTTCTTGACTCACTGTTTACTTCTTCAAGCTCTTCTCTCCTCGGGTGACTGGTAGTACCTTCTGTATGTAAACTCATGTTGGTTGCAGTCCTTGAGATTGCTGTCTTCAAGATATGTTTCCAGCCTCCTTGTCAGGATTCTGTCCACAACTTTCCTTGTCATTATCATTAAGCTACCGGGCCTATATTTTCCCTGATTTATTTTCTACTTTCCCATTGTATAAAGGTATCACAGTTGTGATCTTCTACTTCTGTTGCAGTTCTGCACTAGCCAGTCATATGTTAAACACCCCTGGTAAGAGGAAGGGGCTGCCAATACACTGACCAGATTCTTGGTTGATTTTGTTTGCCTCCTTTTACTGTGCCTTTTCCACCTCCTTACCCTTGCTATTCCACATATTTCAGGTCCTATTTTTGTCATAATTGCTAGACAGATTAACGTTTTTTTCCCTTTTGTCCTATGGCATAATATATTAAATGTTCAGCCACCTACAATATGATGGTCGACAACTTGTCCCTTTCTACTTTTATGTATATAACACTTAAGCCTAAAGACTTTCTCCAGTGGAAGACTCTTCCAATGAGGCATCACAACAAGGCATCATTAAATGTATGTGGAATTACGGAGAGCATAAAAATAAGGAATGAGTCAAGATAAAGTGCAATCATCAGCAAAACCAGGGAAAAGTGTACAAAATGAACATTCAAACAAAGAAATAAGGGCATATTAATTTGCTCATGTTATACAGCAAGCAGATTGACTTTCTCTAGCCACAAAATCATTTTTCTGCCACCTCCTAGCTACTGATATTATCATGTTCATACCATATATGACAGTTTTAAAACACTCTATTTGCTCAGTTCAAAGAATACTAGCTTCATACAATAAGGGAAATATGCAGTATATCCAAAACATATATTATCAGCAAAATTTCAAATTGATTTAAATATGTAGTATGTATAAATCATATATTATTAGCAAAGATTATCAAAAATCTAAGATTGCTGGCTTGCAAAATATATAAGCCTCTTAGTAAGGTGTTTTGCTTAGCTGTTGATACCTTTTTCAGTACATGATTTTTTTCTCTGTATAGTGTCTGAGTTCCCACAAAGTCAATGCATTTTATGACAGGTATTTCTAGTCCAGGGAATACACCTTACATGAGGCCTAGTGACTGGAGAGACTTTATGTTTAGAATTTGAAAAGATGCTAGATAGAAGTGTAAGATTAGGCTATTTTACTGAGAAAGATGTTAGGGACAGGTTATTTAACCGGAATAGTGAAATAGCTGTTTTCTTTTGTCTACCTAAAGTACATAAAAGCATGGTTAAACCACCTGGTAGACCTATTATTTTTGCTTGTAAATATTTTTTACATAATATTGGTTTAGTGTTACATAAAATATTATTACCTTATGTTCTGAAATCCCTGGTATATATACAGGGTAGTTTTGACCTTTTGCGTAAAATTTCCCCAATAGTTTGGAATAAGGATAAATATTGATTGGTGGTTGATGTTAAAAGCTTGTATACCTCCATCCAACATAAAGATGGTTTAGAGGCAATTGCATTTTTTTCAGGGAGACAGCCCCTTTTCGTGTTTTATAATAAATATGGTAGATTTTTGTTTGAAAAATAATTATTTTTATTTTAATGATATATTGCATAGACAGAAACAGGGTACTGCAATGGGAGTGGCATTTGCCCCTATGTATGCTAACCTTTTTATGTTTTTTTTTTAAATAAAGTTTTTATTTAATTTGAATTTTATGAAAAAATATGTTGATTTTTATTTTCGTTTTATCGACGATTTAATATTTGTATGTGAAGGGGGCAAGGAAGAAGTAGATGAATTTATACTGGATATGCATAAGAATCCCTATGGTCTATCATTTGATGGACTTCAGAAGGGGAATAAGGTGGTGTATTTAGATCTAATTTTGGAAGGGAAAGAAAATGGAAGTATTTCATCTAATATCCATAGGAAATTTGTGGATGGCAACCAATATCTACATGCCACAAGTTGTCACCCCCCCATGTCTTGAAAGCTTTACCTTATGGGGAGTTGGTACTTGTTTCAAGACTATGTAGTGACAAGGGTTTATTGGTAAAAGAGATGGGACAGACAAACCATATGTTTTTACAAAGGGGCTATGATCCGGTTATTTTGAAACAAGCCCTAACCAGAATATAGGGTGAGATGGATGAAGGTAGTAATGTGAACAGATATAAGGAAAGGATCATATATCAGATGAAAGGGTACAATACACGAGATAGGAAAGAAGAAAATACAATTTATTATGTGTCTATATACAACATTAAAAGTGAGGAGGTGAAAGTGTTAATAGATTGTTATTGGAAATATCTATTGGAAGATAAGCTTTTGGCTAATATTCTAACTAGAAAGCCTCTTTTCTCCTACAACAGGGGAAGAAATTTGAAGGATATAATAGTACATGGCAAGTTTTGCATGCCAAAAATGGATATATCACAAACACTTTCAAATAGAGGAACATTATGTTGTAACAGGTGCAGTGTATGTGCAAATATTGTGACTACATTTAGTAGCATAAATGAGATTAAGTTTGAACCTAGGGATATCCATTCGTGTAGAAGTAAAGGGGTGATATATGCATTAAAATGCCCATGTGCACTTTACTATATAGGGGAAACAAAACGGGAATTTCACATCAGATTCATGGAAAATATGAGGGACATTAAAAATATGAGGGAAGATAAAATAATTGCTTCACATTTTAGGATGTTACACAATAGTGACACTACTTTGCTACAAGGCACAATTTTAGAGACTGTGGAATGTTTAGGTAATGATGAAAATGTATTGAAACAAAAGTTGTTATATAAAGAAAGTATTTATATTTTGAAATATAAAACTTTGATGCCTAATGGTTTAAATAATGAGTTGAATTGGAAATGTTTGCTTTAAGGGAGGGCCCATTGTATAATTAGTGGGTATTTGCTATTAATTGAGTGTGATATAAAAATGTATGTATTTTTTATTGTTTGATATTCCTTGAAGGTGGAAACACTGAAGCGCTAGAATAAAGAACATTTGCTTTGCTTTGTTGCCTGTTTTGTGGATCACAGTCAGTGATTCTACTGGGTCAGAGTTGTTTTTTAATTCAGAGGAGGAAGGAGAGTGTTGTGCTTTAGACTTTATGTTTAGGCCTGCACCTGAATTTTCATGCTGGACTTGTTTGCCACATAACAAAGTTGTTTATAATCGTGGCCATATAATGATGCAGCTTCTTGTTATACAGTATAGTTTTCTCTCCCTACCGTTCTCTTTATGTAAGTTGCACTAGCTGTTAGAGCAGTGTATGTGTGCTTTCTTGTAATAGTTTTAAGATCTGAAACTTGTATGTGTGAATCCTGGAATAACAAGACTGAATATGAAAAAGTGGAGACTAGGTAATCTATGGGAAAGTGGGGACTGTATATACTAAATCTAAAACTGTCATTTCTTAAGAGTAGTCCCTCTTCTCTTAGGTATGGCAATCTCAGGATTAGTATATATAAGTAGTGGGTTTGTGGAAGTGCAGTCCCCCCACATTGGGTAGTGCAGTAAGGTTTGCCTTCTAGAAAAAAAAGCTCAAAGGAGAACAGTTGTTGCTGTTTTGTTCCAATATTTGTTGTTCTCCTGCAGTTTTATTTATTTATTTATTTATTTATGATTGATTTGTAATTTATGGGACTCAATTACAGGCAAGTCTTAGAACTGTAATAGAGAGCTCTGCCTTTGTTTTTATTTCATCTTAAGATACATATATTTTAGTTCTAGATTTACAAAGCCAGAGAGATCGTGGTACACTGACTCTTCAGTTCAAGTCTTTTAGGATGCATCAGGTGGTGAAAGCTGAACAATTTTCGTGTTTTCATAAGTAAGAACTAATTTTTTCCTAAATAATTTTCCCCTTAATATCTTCAACCTTAAGACCATTCCTGTATGTGTTGAACTCACACTAGAGCCAACTAGAGGGAGTATTATGCAAGCAGCCATGAGGGGAGTTTGATCCTATCACTCGCTACCATGTACCAGGACAGCTGTCATCTCAGTGACTTGAAGGTGTAACCTCACTGCCACAGACTGGGATCATCTATTTTTAACACTCATTACAGTTGAGTGTGCCTCAAGGAGTTTCTGCAGTTACCTCCTACTGACTCCTGTAGGCATCAAACATTTCTTGGTCATATTTGCATTAATAATTCCAAAACCATGCTACATGCAAGGTATCAGAAGATTTCATCTTAAAGCATACATGATGGCAAACTCAATTGTATTGATATCTGACCTCTGTCTAATGCAGCTAAAGAGATATTGAATATTATGTGTACACTATTTGTATTGTAATAATTTTCATATTTCTCTAAGTATCTCAACATTCAGGTAACACAGACAGAACTGCATAGCCTCATATGAAAGTTCACAGCTGCATGAAGAAAATCCTGCTATCAGTATGTGTCTTGCTTGAATGGTTACTGAGATATCATAAGCTGTTTATACAACATTGTAACATTAATATTCACTGCCTTTAATTTGGCTTATAAAATCCGGTTTAAAGCAATGAACTGAATAAATGCCACTAATGGAAACATTAATTTATCCTGAATAGTTTGTCATTTACAGTTTTCTAGTAACATACAGTATTCCATAGATATGAATGTTTGTTTGAACTGTAAGTGGATGACTTCATTTTTTAAAGGCTCACGCCACTTCCACTGGGAGTTAAAAGTACACACTCAAAAGAGCAGTACTGGAGAGAATGAGTTAAAGGCAACCCAACTAATAACCAGAACCAAGCAATTACTCAGCTGCCATGCTATATAGCAGGAAGAGAAGAGACTTGTTTTATTTAAGTTACCATCCCATTACCTCCACTATCCACTACCACAGTGTGGATGTACTAAACAGGCCTTGTGATGTAGATTAACTTTGTCTCCTATGGTGATTTACCTCTGGCTACAATGCTGTGTACTGCCTGGTGCACACCACGTGCATGACGTGACCTTCATGCTGCTGCAGCAGGCCCAAACCTCCAATGATCACTCTAAGTAAAAATGGGTCAACCCTGCCCCCCCCTCCAAAAAAAATGCACGAGCAGGCAATGAGTTCTCCAGCTCCAAACTCAGGTAATCCTAGTCATAATCAGGGCCTTGTCCACTTATGCCATGGTACGAATAAATTAAATTCTTTACTTTTCTAACAATAATATTAGTAGAATACTAAATGTTTATGCATAATAGAAAAAATAGTGAAGTAGTGAAATAATATATATATATATATATATATATATATATATATACTCATATACATATATTTTATATATATATATATATATATATATATATATATATATATATATATACACAAACACACAATATATATATATATATATATATATATATATATATATATATATATATATATATACATATATATATATATATATATATATATATATATACATATATATATATATATATATATATATATATATTACAGGCATGCAAAATGCAAGCTTTTTTAATATTGCCAAGAAAAGGGTCTTATTCTGCTAGCATAATGTCAAAGGAAAAATCAAAGATCAATGCAGCCAAGGTTCAGTTAAGGTTCCTTTATTCTTGTACATGGAGACAAAAATGCAGTTCAGAAGTTTGTCTGACATTATACAGGAAATACTTCATTATTATACTGTTTTGTAAGCCATTGCCCACTAAGCTGACGTAATAAAATACAACTCTTAGCATTGTTCTAAGACAGGTGTTTACTAAGTTTTTCTGCTGATATAGAAAGTATAAACTTCCCATGTGAAAATTTCCTAAGATATCAACGTGGCCTCGCTAACTGCCGGTCTGTAACAATTCACTCATATTTCAGTGTTGCACTTAGTGATTCTTTCCTGCTTTGAGCATAAAGCATATTCTGATTTCAGCCTATAATCTTATCTACAGCTGCAGTATGAACAAGGTTATTTGCTTAAGTCTAGTAACATTTCAGAATACTCTATTGTTCCTTTTCCTAACGTTAGCAAAATTATCTGTTTCTCAGTGTATGAACAAGGTCATTCACTGAGCTGACAAGTAGCAAAGTCAGAAAGTACATGCAATTATTTTCAAGCCTGTAGCAGAATAAATGTGTTAACCCTTTTAGGCTTCTAATGCAGCAAGCATAATGCTAATACATATATGAATACATGTTTTACTATATATGTGAATACATATTTCTCTCACATTTCCCCCCTATTAACACTTTTATTCTCTTCAAAAGCATAAACAGTTAATTTCTTCCCCCAACCTCTTCCACGTGGGATTTGCGGTTAGGTAAGTCATATAGTTTAGACTTCTGAAAGCATTTCATTTTCCAACAATTTATCAACTTCAGTGTTTTGATACAAGGTTTCAGATACTGACATGTCTATCAATTCTTTAATCAGTTTTTTCATGCAGGGTATGCCACAACGTGCACACACTCCCAACAGGAGTATTCCCACACAGACAGCTATTAATATGTTCATTATGAAGGTACCCCACCCCCCAAACAGATTCTGGAAAAAGTCCGTCAGTGGGTTGGGGCCTGGTTTGGTCATAGTCGACACTTGCTGTATCACCTCAAGGTGGTCGTTAATCTCGTGATGGTAATCAGGGATATATGCACAACATTCTTTTTTGATTAAAGCGCACCACCTCTTGCCGCTAGGGTGAAGTCGAGAGCCATACGATTTTGGAGTACTACAGTTCTCATAGCATTCAGTTTATCAGTTATCAATTCAAGAGCAGAAAAAGTTGCATTACTCATTACTTCGAGAAGTTTGGACAGTTTTTGCAGCTCCCAAATCGATTTTGCTGCTCCATATGCTGGAAATATGCCTGCCCATGATATGACAGCATCACTCAAGTCCATGTGCGTCAGCTTGGTACCCATGCTATGATGGTCCTTCCAGCCCGCCTCGATTCGTCCCACTGGATTCTCAGGCTTTCTGACAGGTTTCTTGGCTACATCTCGGGTGTTTCAAATATTTCCTTGAAGGCAAAACTGCAGTGTGTCGCATGGCCGGAACCAGGTACCCCAAAAAACAACTGCCGGACCAATTCTCAGGTAACCATTTATATGCTTTCTTATTACACACAAAATAACAATCCTCTACCTTAGTAGTTACTTTACTGAGATATGGCTGCCCTGCATGAAACATTTTCCTATCTATTATAGACAGTTGCTTAAAAAGAATAGGATTATGATGTATATCCCTAACAGTCTTTTGCATGGACTCAAGAAATGAGTAATAATTTGAATTACAAACTGTACCCATTTTGTTTGCTTTGGTATAACATTTATAATGTACTGTCTCATAAACCAAGTTTTCCTAGGTTTCATTGACCCCTAGGGGGACCGCAGTCATTAATAATCCCCTGTATGCTGTTGGTATGGCTGTACGAATCCAGCAATTTGAAACATTAAAAGTCTCAGCATACACACGTGTAATCGCCTGATAAAGTTCGGGTGCCAGTCTATGGGTGACTCATCACGTTTATTCAGTTCAGCTGATGTGGCCGAAAAAAGGATAGGCCACAGCAAAAAGATTATTGTCATCAGTACAATCAACTGGATAACCATGCAATACTTCTGGGGTTGTTCTGCATTCCTGTTTGCTCTAGATTTTGTCATGTTTAGTCTTTTTGTGGAACAGCAAGATTTTTATCTAGCTCAAAGTTTTTGCAAAACTTGCAGTGTATCAAATGGATCCAAGAGGATTTTTCATCAATCTTGACTGCTGTGGGTGTCGACAAGAGGACCTGGTATGGTCCTTCCCACTTTGGCGAACTCCAATGTTTACGTTTTGTAGTGTTTACCCAGATTCAGTTTTCTGGGACTACTGTCGCTTCCAACGGTTGATTCAACTCTTTACCTGAAACAGAAAACTGCAAAAAGATGTTTTAGTATAATTTTTAAATCCGTATGTAGTGAATACCTGGTTCACTAACTGTACCATCCCCCCCTGTTGAGACATGGCATTGCCCATGGCTCAACAAAGCTGCATATTTAAATAAATTAGATGGCAATATTGGTTTTCCCTCTTTGGAGATGTACAGTCCTTCCTTGAGGAGTGCTCCTCGCCTTTCCCACTTTTGTTTCTCAGCTCATGTAGTAAGTGTCTGCATTGTTTTTAACATTTCTAAGTCTAAAATCTTAGAAGGTTGTAATTCCTCATTCAAAAGAAATGCTTCTGAGGCTGCTTGCTTTGCAGCTGTGTCAGCTCTAGCATTACCTTTTGAAATCCTATCTTGTTGCTTGGTATGAGCTATGCATTTACAAATAGCTACTTTTTGAGGTAACTGAATTGATTTTAACAAATCTAAAATAAACTGTGCATGATTAATTGGTTTACCAGTAGATATTACTACTGAGGCTGAAGCCTGCACTGCCATTTCGGCAGCAACTACTGCTTGTACACAGTGGGGCAAAGACAGCGCCACTGGGTCCAGTTGCGATGAATAGTAAGCAATGGGGCGTTACTTGTCCCCATGCTGTTATGTCAACACTGACATCATATAACCTTGCTTACAATCTACAGTTCGGAAAAAAACGTTTATGATAGTTTGGTAATCCTAAGACTAATGAGGATGCTATCAATTGTTTCAGTTTACAGAAAACTAATTCTGCTTCTGTTGTCCATTATATCAAATCTTGTGCTGCCATAGGCTTCTGAAAGATCAGGTTGTTCAACAGTGCAGATTCCAAAGCATAATTTGGGATCCAGCTCTGACAAAAATTAGTCGTACCAAGAAAGGACATAATTTCCTTCTTGGTTGTGGGTTTTGGTGCTTGTAAGATTGCTATTTTCCTGTCATCTAATGTCCTACCCTTTTTGGATATTACATATCCAAGGTATTTAACTTGTTTTCTCCAAAGCTGCAATTTGTTTTTGCTTACTTTGTGTCCTTCAACGGCTAAGAATTTCAATAATGTTATAGTGTCTTCCTTACAATCTTGCTGGGTAGGGGCTGCCAGCAGGATATCATCAACATAAAGTAAAATCTGACCACCTTTCGGTGGGGTAAACCCCGCCAAGTTACTTGCCATCTCTTGTGAGAATATCATTGGACTTTCACAATATCCCTGTGGTAGTCGCGTATATGTATACCGCTTCCCCTGAAATGTAAATGCAAACCAATACTGGCTGTCAGGGTGTATTGGTATTGCAAAGAATGCATTGCTAATATCTACCACAGGAAAATATTTGTGTTGAGGCTTCAAATCATTTAATAGGGTATGTGGATCTGGCACTGTAGGTGCTCTTGATATTACTGCGTCATTTACAGCTTGCAAATCCTGGACCATACGCCATTCTCCATTTGCTTTCTTAATTGGAAATAAGGGTGTGTTACATGGTGAATCGGCAGATTCCACCAGTAATCCTTCCTTAAGTAAAGCTGCTATGATAGGTTTAATACCTGCTTCTGCATCTTTTCCTAAGGGGTACTGCCTTTTCTGTGGTCTAAAGGCTGATTTTGGCATGATGGTAACTGGTCCTGCTGTACGAATAAGTCCTACATCTGATTTCCCTATTGACCAGAGGGTCTCTGGTATGTCTAATAAAGCTTTTTCTTCCTCTTCTAGTAAGAGTGTTTCTCAGCTGCCCTCACTTGACTGCAAGTGTACAGCTGGGTGTGTCTGTGTGCTCCAATTTAATTTCTGTCTATGTACTCCTTGTTCTGACAGTTCTAATTCTGTCTGCTTTTCCCATTTTGTGACTTTTTCTCCTAGGTCTGCCCATTTCACATATTTGTCTTTAGTTAAACTAACATGTGGTAATTGATTTGATTTATAAAGTGCAAAGAACTCCTGGGGCAATGAACAGCTAACTACACTGTTCCCTTTCATGTCCCAGTACAGATTGCACAATACTAATCTGTTCGCACAGTTTTTAAGCAATTTTTGCTCATATTCTTTGTCAGGTCCTGGTGTATTACAGTGCAACAGGTGTTGTACATCAATGCAAAGGGAGGGGAGCTTACTGATAGCCACATTCGCTAACTCTTCAGTTATTGCCCCAGGACCGGTCATAACCAAGTCCTGGCTATACCAATAAAATGTTTTACCCTCCGATTGCACTGCAAAAGTGTTCATTTGTCATTGTGCTTCCATACCCTGCATGGTTGGAACTACTGCTATGCCAAATAGTTGCATAAGATCTCTGCCCAAAAGGTTCACTGGGCATTTTGCAGAAACAACAATTTTGCTTTTCTGGCTTAATCCTGAAACAGGATCTGTTATTGCAATATTATGGGAGAGAGGCTCCCGATACAGCTGTCCATTAGCTGCTTTCACCAAAATGTAATCATGTGACTCTGACTTCTCTGGTAGTTTGGAGGGGTGTACCAGGGTTCATGATGCCCCTGAATTGCACAGAAACTTGACTTCCCTCCCCTCTACCAGGAGTGTAACTTCTGGTTTCGTGTCTGCCAAATAGAGCTCCAAGCTCAACAAGGCTAAGTCTAATATTTCATTTTCTTTACTATCGGTAGCTTCCTGCACTTCCTCTATTTCTCCTATGACATTCTCTGTTCTCTCCATCACATTCTCATTTGTCCTTTCTCCGTTATTTATCGGTAGCTTCCTGCACTTCCTCTGTTTCTCCTATGACATTCTCTGCTCTCTCTATCACATTCTCATTTGTCCTTTCTCCGTTATTCCCATCTAGTGATTCTTGACTACCATATAGTCAGTCCTCACCTTCTTCATTCTTATCCTTCATTGCTGCCTTCTTATTTTTCTTGTAATCCTTTGCCATGTGTCCCTTTTTACTGCATTTAAAACATTCACCCCTTTTCTTTCTCCCTTCAAAGTCCTCTGATCGCTGATGTTTATTTCCCTGGGCATTCTTCTTGCCCTTCTTTCCGGACTGTACTAAATAAACTTCTCCATCATCTACAGCGAATACTTGGGCTTTCTTTTTCTTTTTGTTATTAAAATGCCTTTTGGCATGCCTAGCATATTCAAGCAGTGACTGTAATCTGCTTGTACGATGGTCTACCATATGCTTCATAATAAAACTACTTATGGGTGCAATACTGTCTTTTAAAAATGCATTCTTTAACTGCTGCTCATATGGGGAATCTTGTGTCTGGTCTTCAGGAGCCTGCATTCCACAATGGCTATTAAAACATTCTATTAATCTGGCATAATACCTATCAACAGTTTCACCTTCTTTTTGGATGCATTGATTAATGCAAGTCCAGTCTGCCCTAGGTTTCCATTTTTCAGACCCTTCACTCTGTTGTCTAACTCTGCGCTGTTATGTGGGAGGGGCTTAAGCGCAGCGTCACGGGGATTCCAGTTGTCACTGATCATGTGCCAATCTGGATCTATTTGTCTGACAACTTTTTCTGAGGACTTTTCTAGTTTACCATCAAATTCATATTTATTAACCCATTTCGTGTAGTATTTAACTCTATCGGCACGTTGTGACCGCATGTATTCTGCGTCTTTGGTTAACAGCGGATTTTGGGGTTGTTTTGTACATTTATTACCCATTTTGACCTAACCTTATGAATGTTACGTAACCCTTCCTGTTTTTTAATGTGGTACCACGAAGATTTTATAGTCCCTTCAGACTACCTGCCTACTTATTCTGCTTCCCTGATCTATGACAAGATAGCAATTTTTCTGTCCCTGGATTTGCATAAAAAATCCTGACTGAACAAATACAATCAAGTCCCTGATCTAAAACAGAAAAAAGTCCCTGATCTATGACAAGTTAGCAATTTTTCTGTCCCTGTATTTACATAAAAAATCCTGACTGAACAAATACAATCAAGTCCCTGATCTAAAACAGAAAAAAGTAGAATCCCCTTACCTGAGCCTCAGCAATTGATCACCGTGGTCCGATTGAAACCTACTCGTCAGCCGCAGATCAGAAAGTGGCCGGCCTCTGTTTATACGACAATTCAGTCAGAGGTATTTTCAAATAAGAAGAACCATTTCGGTAACTTCTTCCGTACGGATTTTAGCCACCAGGCCTGTCTGATCCAGGTCAACCAAGAGGCTTCTGGTCCGAAGGACCAACTTGTCAAAGGAAAAATCAAAGATCAATGCAGCCAAGGTTCAGTTAAGGTTCCTTTATTCTTGTACAAGGAGACAAAAATGCAGTTCAGAAGTTTGTCTGACATTATACAGGAAATACTTCATTATTGTACTGTTTTGTAAGCCATTGCCCTCTAAGCTGACGTAATAAAATACAACTCTTAGCATTGTTCTAAGACAGGTGTTTACTAAGTTTTTCTGCTGATATAGCAAGTATAAACTTCCCATGTGAAAATTTCCTAAGATATCAACGTGGCCTCGCTAACTGCCGGTCTGTAACAATTCACTCATATTTCAGTGTTGCAATTAGTGATTCTTTCCTGCTTTGAGCATAAAGCATATTCTGATTTCAGCCTATAATCTTATCTACAGCTGCAGTATGAACAAGGTTATTTGCTTAAGTCTAGTAACATTTCAGAATACTGTATTGTTCCTTTTCCTAACGTTAGCAAAATCATCTGTTTCTCAGTGTATGAACAAGGTCATTCACTGAGCTGACAAGTAGCAAAGTCAGAAAGTACATGCAATTATTTTCAAGCCTGTAGCAGAATAAATGTGTTAACCCTTTTAGGCTTCTAATGCAGCAAGCATAATGCTAATACATATATGAATACATGTTTTACTATATATGTGAATACATATTTCTCTCGCACATAACATAATTATTCTTCCTCTGCAATATATTTAAAGAGCAGAATGGCCTTTTAATTTAATCTTTGTGCTTTTCAAAGAGAAAAGCACTTCTAAAATGCTTATTTCATACTGAAGTTATGCTTGACAGGAATTCTTTAGCTGTTTCAACTCCAAGTAAAGACTAATATTTTTGTCTGAATTAACCAAGCATTTATTCTATTTTCTGCTTTTATTATTCAAATTTCTTCTTCACATTCAAATGAACATTGAAATGGCCAAGACTGATTTAAAATCAGTTTATATTTAAATGGTTCCATTTTTTTAAGTGTGTGTGTGTGTGTGTGTGTGTGTGTGTGTGTGTGTGTGTGTGTCTGTGTGTGTGTGTGCACATACATGTTCATTTTTGTATGGTTGAGTTCATGTGAAGTCAGCTACTGTTTGTTGCCTGCCTGTTAAGCAATGCACAAAACATTATAACTAGAAGGTTCCTGGGTTGACATTGATCAGCATCTTAGAATATCAGTGTTGGCTATGTTACAGATTGAGTACTGTGTTTCATTCAAAAAAAAGGGAGAAGTGTGAGTTTTATGTTTTTGCCACTTTTTCCTCCTGGTTGATGCAACACTGGAGTTATTTATATATATATATATATATATATATATATATATATATATATATATATATATATATATATATATATATATATATATATATATATATATATATATATATATATATATATATATATATATTTCAAATGTGTGGGGCTAACGTACATATTTGGAGTGTAATGAGTTTTGTTTTCCTGCAAAAAAGAAAAAAGAAAAAAATGCTATGTATTTTACAACCTTGAGAGTGTTGCTGTTTTGAACTTTAAACCGCCTAAGGTTTTAGATCTTTAGTATTGCTTAATCATGTATAATGATGTGATTATTCTAATAAATCAGTGTGTGTGTGTGTGTGTGTGTGTGTGTGTGTGTGTGTGTGTGTGTGTGTGTGTGTGTGTGTGTAACAGTGTCATTAATTTAATATCCACTTATTGTTGTCCATCTCCAAACTCTATACACTCTTCCAATGACCACAGAAATAAATTGCTGATCACACAATATGCATGTGTACTTCTTTTCCCAAGAGCATCCTTATTATAAACTTTGGTAACTACAGTGAATAGACGCTGTCTGTCAGTAGCAACAAGCAGTTACATAGAAATTCTTTCTATAGTTACAGCTGCATTTCTGAAACTGACTTCTAACAGATGTTAAACATTTTTGTGAAGTCTTTACATTAATATTCTATAGATACATACATTCATGTGCAGTTTGTGCTGTAATAAACATAAAGATAGCACATTAAACTTTCTACTGAAGACCCAATCTAAGTTATCTCCCTATGATTTATGTCTGTTTTTGTCTACTTTGTAAGGTAAATTGTATGCACTGTATTAGCAAGTCTTTAAAGCTTCTTCTTTGGTCATGCAAAATGTAGTTTCTAACAGTTCCTAACATATGGAAGTCCTTCTTTACCACACCACTGCACTAAAGAGGTAACTCATAGACCCATATAACTTCCACCCAATAGCCATCTTATCTCCTCTTTCTAAAATTCTAGAAAAGTGTATTCACTCTCAGCTCCTTAAATACCTTATACAGGAAAACCTCTTAACCCCCACACAACACGATTTCCAGCCTAACCATAGCACTGCTACTGCCCTCCTATATTTCACTCATACTGTTGCTGAGGCCAAAGACAGTAACCAACTTGTATCCTGTCTCTTCCTTGATCTATCCAGTGCTTTTGATGCTGTATCTCATTCTAAATTTCTAACAAATCTAACTGATTTTAACCTCTCTCCTGCTACCGTGCAGTGGTTCTCCATCTACCTTAGACTACAATATCTGATGGCTTAATTCATGCTCTGCATTTTTACCTGTAAATACAGGGGTCCCCCAGGGCTCCATCTTAGGCCCCCTTCTATTTAATATCTTTACCAACAATATCTATTCTGCCTGCAACCACTCTACTCGTATCCAGTATGCTGATGACTCATCTCTCATCCCATCCTAGAATAACGTGTCTCAGCTCCTTTCTCTTACCCAAAACACTTTCAATACCATTGAAAAATGGCTCAGTGAAAACTAGCTTATCCTAAACCTTAAGAAAACTAAACTCTTCCTCTTCCTGCCTAATTCACTCTCAGTTCATAAATCCACCTTCTCCATCTCCTCTCTAGATAATACTATCATCACAGAAGGTCATTACACAAAACTACTTGGACCATTATAGATGACCAGCTTAAATTCGACCACCATATTCACCATTGCATCAAGAAGACCCACAAAAATTAAGATTATTGTATCATAACAAAAAATTCCTTACTCCTGAAGCTAAACTAACCCTAGCGAGAGCCTTCCTTCTACCAGGCCTGTGCTATGCTGATACCATTCTTACAAACCTTCACTCTACCTTAATTTCTCAACTAGAGCAAACCTATAACCAAATCACCAAATTTGCCACTTACCAACCTTATAGATCTCATCATTGCATTTCATTAAAACAATTCCATTGGCCAAAATTCCCCCATCAACTACTCTTAGCACAACTACAAATCACCCACTCCATCCTCTACAATTAGTAAGCCCAGCAAAAACATAGGTAAATTCCTCTGCAACCACAACATGTCCCTAGCCTGGAATAAACTTCCTTTTCACATTAGAAACACCTCGAACACTAATCAATTCAAAAAACAACTAAAACTATTTCTCCTTAATTCATGGATCTGTCCATGTCAGGAACTTACCTAAAAAGCCTTTCATCTTTTCCCAACCTTACATCTCATTGTTGGTGCAGGTCATTCTCTTCCTACCCAACCACCCTCACAGTTCTCTCTTCCCTTAATCTGTCTTCTCACATATCTTATCTTTACTTAATAATGTCACTGCTTTCCTTCTCCTGTTTCTACATACAGTGTAACTTGTTTCATGTTTCTACACTATACTAGTACTACATTTCTTAGTGTGTTTCCTCCTACACCTATTTTCTATCCTCAGATTACCGAGACTCAAACATACATATGTACTATACACAGTCTAAGATGTTTCCTAGATGTAATTTGATGGTCTACACACTTAATGATGTTTATCCCTGTAAATTGTAAACCCCCAAAACTGTATTGTATATACAAATTTATGCTTGCTTTTTCTTTTGGTCTTTTTTGTTTTTCTTTTCACTACCGCTACTATGTATTGACTCAGATTATATGTTTCTGTTGTAACTTTTTGAATGTATGTAACTACCTTGGAGCTTTTCTCGACGGGTCTCCACTGAAAATGGGCTTCTGGTTCAGCTGGACTAACCTGGTTAACAAATGTCAAACAAATAAATAATAAGTAAATAAGTAAATAAATAAATGAATAAAGTAATAGTATCATTCTTTCATTGTGAGGTAGGAACTCTTTCTGTGGTTGTGTGGTCTAGTCGTACAGAAGGCTATAGGCCCTTGTGACATCAAATGCTCATTTCCTTAATATCACCATCAATGCTGTCATCATGCATGCCAGAAAAAGAAAAGGTTAACTACCTGAGCTCTAGTTGTTCTAACCTGACTTCATTCTGCCTGACTTAACATCATAAAGCATATCCATAAACAGTTCCTGTGTGATACAAACCTGCTCCATCTCATCTTGGGAATTCTTTTCTTCTGCCCCCTTTTCCACACACAGACATTTAATCCCCTCTGTTTAAGTATTTTTGGCTTCTTAATAAATGTCTGGATTATACTGACTCATGTAGAAGGTCTATTGCTGTCCTAGAACTGTTTCTGATACTATGTTTTTACAGAAAAAAGTGTGATGAAAACTCACATCAGAATTTTTTTATCTGACATACTCATATTTTAAAGAAATCATACTTTATTTACTTGGTAGGAAAGATGATGCAGAATAATAATATTTTATAGCAGCCTTAATGGGCACAGAAAAAATGAAAAAGTAATAATTTAAAATAAGACAAAAATGTCATGCAGATTTCAAATATATCGAACAAGGGAGACAAAGTAGCAGTAAACATTGATTAATGTACTACAGTCTTCATTAGAATAAAGAAAGATTATACAAAATGAAACCAGAAAATTGTATTATGAAAGCAGTAGAAAAATTAGTACTAAATGTGAGAACTTTTCTCCTCTAGATAATTCACACTAAAAACATTATTTTTAGAGTATGCAAGTAGGTTAAATGTAGTTCATCTGAGAAAATGGAAAGATTGCAGTTTTCATTTTGGGCCAGACTTAAAGCAATTACAGTTATTAGTAGATATGTGCTGTGCATTTAAATCACCTGCAAATGCCTGCAATGGAAGAGCATCAAAGACAGAATCTAGAAACCATTGCAAAGAAAAACAATGAAATTGGGTGGTGAATCTAAATACCCTTGATTTATGTTTTATGAAAAACTTTGGAATGTCAAGGATACTGAACACAGATTTAAGGCCTAGTGTGTCTAAGTGTATGCATATGTGTGTGTGTGTGTGTGTGTGTGTGTGTGTGTGTGTGTGTGTGTGTGTGTGTGTGTGTGCTTGATCTGTAATGAGAGTATATGTTTATATTTACTCTATAAAGAGCACAATCAGTCCTTATGGCCTCTTTCATCACAATATGAAGGAGGCACTTTTGGATACCTTATTATCAGTGGAGTAATGAAGGCCATTTCAAAGTCTTGTAAACTCAAGAGTGGTATATACTTTATCCAGACTGTGATATAATTCTGATCCCATGGGATAATGCTATGCCAGCCTAACAAAAAGTACTTACAATACCAGTGCAGCATATGCCAGTATGTCTAGTCATTCTTTGCCTGTTGTGAAACTGGACTCTGGGAAAATAGGCATTTCAGTAGCATAAGCTTGAGGGAAAAGTTTTCTTATGTTAATGGCTCATAGTTTCAAACAGCATTACCATGCAGCTAGAAATTCTGAGGAAAAACAAAAAGGTTTATCATTGGTAGACAGTTAAGATTATGAAACACATACGGGCATTTGAAAAGAAAAGCAAAAACATTTTTTGGTGACTTTTAATATGCTAGAATTATAATTAAGATACTTTGTTTTATAAGGTCAATGAACAGGAATTCATTTAACTAATGAAATATTTACATTGTCTGTTTGTGTCATTGCCGTTTCATTACACACATCGTCAAGTTTCAGTCACAATTCCATCTCTTTATTACATGCATTAACAGTCAGCCAGACTCAGGCACAGACATTACAGATATTCATTACTGGGGGTTTATGAATGGACTAGGTTGTTATTATATTCTGACTGATTATCTGATGCTACTAAAAAATAAACAGCCTGGATCCTTTTCTGTCCTGCTACCACTTTCAGTGAGTAACTAACTACCTGTCACCTCTCCCTGAATTTCAGATGCCAGTGATGATTTCACCTTTTAGTAGGTTCAAAATATAAAGCCAGTTTGTGTCTTTGTCACATGTATAGTGACCTGCTTGCTTGCCCTCTTCTGGCCTTCCATCCAGAGAGTAAGCCAAGGAAATGAAACAAACAAAAAAGACAAACGATTCACTTTTCTTACAAGCCATTCGTGACCACCTACATCTCTGCTCAAGCAGAAACAAACCCAAACAAACATAATATCCTTACTGTATCGATGTCAACCAACTCTACCAACCTCACTAAAGATGAAAGCAATAAAGCCTGGAAGTGACTATTTTCATGCTCACATTCTTCTAGTTAAGCAAAAGTGACTCATTTAAAAATCACACTGTTGGCAAGCAGAAATTGTGTAAATCAGACCCTAGACTACAGGATGGAGGTTGTTATACATACATAGCTTTAACTTACTGTGTAAATTGCCACATTCAATTAAGAAGAAAAACTTAAACTCTGTTAGAATTGTCAGCATAGCATAAGTGCTAATGAAAGGTTCCTAGATAAACACTAAGGGATCAGTCTGCAGGCTGCTATACATCTAGTCAGCAACCAGACAGTGAGCAAAGTTGAAAATCAATGGTGTACTTTCTATCTGTGAGATAATCACCTTAACCCTTAAACTAATCCCAGTTCCTAATTAAAATGCAGCATTATACATTCTGGAGGCAATAAATAAAAAAAGACACATATGAAAATGAATTCAAAATATAGTGGAGAGGGGTGGGAAATGAAAGTACTGATTACTTTCTTCTGGCCCTTCCTTTTTGTGATATCATCTAAAGCATTGTTTGTGTATGTTGAAGTCTTTGTTGAAAAAGAATACCATGCTAAGTTGGGGTTATCGAAATGTTTCACTGAGGTGGTAGAAAGCCTCAAAGAATCAGTTTATGATGCTAGGCAAAAACTGTTAACGATTTACAGATTTGAAACTAGAAGGAAAAGCATGTACGTGCATCAGCTTATTAGAAATAGAACAGGCAGACATCATATGATAAAGGAAGACAGACTAAAGAGCCTTTATGTCATCCTTATTCAAAGCATTTTCTTTTGCTATATCATTCATGACATATGAGTAAAATGGCCATGGCACTTTACTATACCAGTTTTAAACCTGATCAGCACTTACATAGGAGCTGCCAATAAGTTGTTTACCTCAGAAGATTGAAGCAACAGGGACCAGATATTACAGCCCTTAGTAATCTTCTGACTCATTTAAACATAACCTAGAGGCATACATTTTCCACAATTGTTTCCCTGCACTACAACATTGATGGTGTACAGTTATTGCTTGACATGTTCCTAGGTTACATATGTCCTACCTTTTAGCATTTGTATTGCCATACTAAGATTTCTTGGGGTGGTGGCACGTGTAAACAGTAATAGCTCAACATAATTCTGTTTATCATTTGAATATTTCTAAAGGAATGCACCTGATTTTACTGACCATATCCCTGGCTTTAACTCTTAGAAGGCCATGCACTGCATACTACAGTGTCCTATTTCTTGGAGAATATTACTTGCCTTGCTACTGATTGTGACATCTAGTCTGTTTCTGTGATACAGACTATAGGACTGCTTTACTTTAGAGAGTTTCAATGGCATATCTTAAGCTTTTGCTATATAATTGCGTTTTGGTACAGATTACTAATATACTTATTATGACGATTTTTACATTTAAAGAACTTTCTTCAGATTTGGAATATGTTGAAGGGCTCTTCCCTGTTACCTGTATAATTTCTTATAATTTTGTTGGCCAGTAGGATTGTCATCACATGCTCTTGTACAGTGTAATATTCAGGGTGATATTCATATTCCTGGGAATTGTATTTGCATAGTGCATAGCTGTGCTTATATACAAACACATAGAGTGCCAGCTAATTGTGATGACTACAGAAAGTGAAAGATTATACTGAGAAATATCCACTTTTTATAACTGCTTAACATGAAAAATAGTTTAGTTATGCGTGAAAAAAGTGGGGAGAATGTAACCGAAAAGAAGGCAGTTAGGCCTTGTTGGCATTCATTTACACTTAGCAGAATCTCTCATTTGAGATCACGGTCATGCAGCACTATGAGATAATCTGCATGAAGTAAGTCATGTCATCACAACAAGTCAGTGTCGATGTCATGCACTAGTACTGCCTCACAATCACCCACATTATCCTTATGGGACATTGTATATGACACATATGACCTATCGTAAGTCATGGTACACAGTGCAACTACTGAAAATATTACATGGGATGATTCAGCAGTATGTGTTTCACTTGAGTAATGTCAATGATTAAAGTAAAAGGAAATATAAAAAGGGGAGGGGTGATTCTGCAGAATGCAGTGTAGAACAGTATTAAGTGCCTCTTCAGCAGCATGTGTTTGACTTGAGTAAAGTTAATGCTTACAGTATTAGGAAAGATAAAGGCAGATGGTGCAATCTGCAGACTGCAAGGTAGAACAGTGCTAAGAGCCTAACAGAGGGGAGATGAATGATTACAAGAGAAACATAAATCCTGACAGGAAATTAGCATTTGGAGGTAGGCATAATGGTTAAGGTATTTATCTTACAGGCACAAGGTGCAGGGTTTGATTCTCATGTGAGGTAATTGGTTAGGCTTAAAATGGCCCACAAGGGTAGTTAACCAGGTGCAAACCTATGAACTGTTTGCTTCTCTCTCTCTCAACACTGCTCAAATGATGATTGCTACTACTTATGATGAGACAAGGGTTGCCATCTGTAACAGGCTGAATAACTCTACTGTGTACTATCTTAGAAGAAAGTACAGAAACATTATAACACATCAGCAGAAATGTTATACAGTTTTCCTTTACGGTGGCAGTGAGCACCTCAGGTGGAATACAGCAACAATACATGTAAGATACACACATTTCTTCAAGTTACTCAGTCACATCCTCCAAGAGCAATTATAAAGTAATTACCTTAATGAATTAAAGTAGTACCTTAATGAAATACGTGCAGTAAAACAGTACAAAATGTCTTATCCCACATTCTACATGCTGCCAATGCCATTTACTATACAGATCTCAGTGAACAGTCAGGCATGACTCTGAGTATATGGTGCCAACAAATAAAACAGATATATATATATATATATATATATATATATATATATATATATATATATATATATATATATAAAAAACATATGAGTAAGTATACCTAAAATTATAGTAAATTTTTTTAATGATATAAGGGCTGATGTACTGTGACAGTAGGACTTACACCACACAGCAAAGCCCACACATGTGTTTTCTATAATAATGGTCACACTAATCTGAATGTCACGGCTGTTCATAGTTGTAGACTAGACACTGCCTCTTTGCCTGAGCAGCCATATACTGTGCATGTGCCTGCATCATGGGATCCCTTACTTCTGCTGCTGGCCTCCAGCAGCACTATTGTTAGTCATGGAAAGACCTATACTGAGAGCTGTATTGCCATCAAGAGGTAATTTACTGCCAGATCGGTGCATAATTATGTTGTGTAGAATGTAACACACAACAAATATCCTGCATGCAGTAACGTCATACTGAAAGCCATCCCTAGACTCATCCAGGTAACGTAAATGGACTTTCAGCAGGCTAAGCATTTGCCAAATGACAATTCTGGGACAGGGCGATGTTGTACCTTTTTGTCAGTTCCCATTGAGTTACATATATGGGTCATCGACCATTGCTCAAGTCAGTAGTCTCTATCACCTGGAAAATGCATGAAAAGAAAAAGGAGGTGGGGAGAGACTCAACGAGGGGGTGGTATTTTACTAGTAAATAAAACATTTTCCAAAGTATAACCAATTATAACAAAAATTTTCACTTGCCAATAAGATGACTGTGGGGCATCCAGTGGTACAGTGAGCTTGTTCATAGGTTCATAGGTTCATACTAGGCTATCTGCCCTAGGGCATTTATAAGCCTAGCCAGAATGTGTTTGGCTTTCGCCACCCATTTTAAATTTATTTTGCTATGCCCTTTTTTGAGGTTAGTATACTGTGCCTCTATCTAACAGTGACACAGAAGTGATACCCGGGGTAAACCTATGATCTCCCATCCACTCATCAAGATTCCTCTTGAAGAGAGTCAATGAGGGACTCTGCCTAACCTGGACTGGGATTTTATTCCAGAGTGAAGGGAGCCTCTGGGTTATGAATCTGTCCCTCCAGCATGTCCTATTTATTTCAGTGCTGAGGTTCAAGTCTCTCGAGCGCGTAGCTCGATGGGATTTGGATTTTCTGAGGTGCAGCATGTCCATTAATTCCGGGTTGGACATGGCTTTATACGTCAGGCACAGATTGCCTCTGAACAGGCGGTATGCCACTGAGTAGAGCTGGAGTTTCTTTAACCGGGCAGCATATGGCATCTGTTTCAGCCCTTTGATCCTCTTGGTGAGGTACTTTTGGGGTCTTTCCAGTTGCTGCAGGTGTCTGGTGAGGTACATCCCAAAAGGGGCATTGTACTCAATTATGGGCCTGATGAGGGATGAGTAAAGAGGCATGATGACCTCCCCTGATCTAGATGTGAATCCCTTCATGATTAGGTGGGCTATATAAAATGTTTTTCTAACCACTTTGGCCACGTGGTTGTCAAATGAGAGATTGCTATCAACTTGGGTCCCCAGGTCCCTAATTACTTCTTCTGTACTTAATGGATTTCCACCTATGTGGTAATTTGTGGGCACTTTGTTTTTGCCAAAGGGGATGACTATACACTTTTGGCATTTAGCTTGAGGCCATGGCACTGGCACCAGTTGTCTGTTTCTATGAGGCCCTTTTGGAGGATGCTTGTGTCGGCTGGAGAGTCGATTATGGCACCCAGTTTGCAGTCATCTGCGAACTTGGTCAGCCACAGTCCTTCCATGTTGGCCTGTACCTCCGAGAAATATATACCGAACAAGAGAGGTCCCAGGACTGAGCCTTGTGGGACACCACTTGTAACTGGTTTGGAGTCTGACATGGCTCCAGCAATTCTAACCATGTGGGTTCTGTCCTTGAGCCAGTTTGCAATCCATCTAGTGACATAGGGGTTTATATTTAAGCTGGTGAGCTTATCTATAATGCCCGAGTGGGGTATTGTATTGAAGGCTTTTGCGAGGTCCAGGTAGGCTGTGTGGACCACCTTCCCTCGTCAATGGCCTTGGTGACTGTTTCAAAGAAATCAACCAGGTTTAAGAGGCAGGATCTGCCCTTAACAAAGCCGAACTGGGTAGGATCCAGTGTTTGTAGGTCCCCAATATCTTTATTTATGAGGTCCATGATGATCCTTTCCATAGCTTTGCAGACCAAGCTAGTCAGGCTTATGGGGCGATAGTTTCCAGGATCCGTTGAGGCACCACCTTTATGGAGAGGGACCACTGTTGCTGTACGCCACTCTTTGGGCACATATCCTGTAGTAAGGCTGAGATTGAACAATAGTTTTATGTTTGGGTTTAGCTCTTCTTTGAGTTCATGTAGGACGCAGCCCGGGACACCATCTGGTCCCATTGATGCTGTGTTTTTTGCTTTGGAGAGGGCAGCTCTTACCTGAGCATCTGAGATGTCAGGGGGGGCAGCACTCTGCTGGGATAGATATTTGCCCTTTTGGTGGGGAGGGAGAAGTTTGCGCTGAACCTGTCAGCTAGGATGTTGGCAATGTCTGTGGGTTTGGTGTATTTTTGTCATTTTGGACTAATTCTGAGCATATCTGGGAATTACCACCCAGGTTCCTAACATAACTAAAGAAAGCCTTGTGATTATCCTTAGTGTCCTGTGCAATTTTTCTCTCGAAGCTGGCCTTAGACAATTTTATGTGTGCCCGTAGTTGTTTGCTAATACTGATCAGTGATGCCTTCCCTTTTTGGGATTTTGCTTTATCATTTAGTAGCTTCCTCCTTCTATTGTATAGTTTGTTTATGGCTGGGGTCCACCAGACAGGACGTCTGCCTTTGGAGGATTGGGTCTTGGTTTTATTTGGGATCGCATGATCCATGCATTCCTGAAGGTGTTCATAGAATGCGTTTATAAAGGATTCTGCGGTCTGCGGCGTATTTTCCACAGGCCCGGGGGCTTTGAAGGATTCCACCTCAGTTTTGAGGAGTGTAAAATTTGCTTTAGAGAAGTTTTTCACTGTGGTTTTCTGGGCAGGTGGTGGGGTCGGGATGTGAATATCCAGTGAGATTAGTTTATGGTCTGATCTTACCAGTGAGGGATACACTTCTGGTCTGGAGCATAGAGTCCCCATGTTGGTGATGATCAGGTCCAGTATGTTTTCCCCTCTTGTGGGAGTGGTAACAAGTTGTTCCATAGCATTTGAGTTTATAAATTCTAGGAACCTTTGGGCTAGGGTGTTAGAGCTAGAGTAATGCTCCCAGTCTATGTTTGGGTAGTTGAAGTCGCCCAATATAATGGTGTTTGGAGAGACCTTCATATTTTCCAGTGTTCTCAGGAAGGCCGAGTGGGGTTCCTGGGTTTGGGAGGGTGGTCTGTAGCAGGCTATAAACTGGAAGGCAGTTTTACCCACTGTTAGTTGCACATGGATAGTCTCTGATGCTTCGTGCTTTGCCACCAACCTGGAGGTGTGGGTATCTTTGATGAATATCGATACTCCCCTCCTTTTGTGGTTCGGTCCAAGTTTTGGGGGCGAAAAGCATGGTATGAGGTATAACCTGGTAGTGCTGGGGTGCTCTCGGGAGCCCTGAACCAGGTTTCTGTTACTGTACAGATATCGATGTTCTCCATGCTAAGGAGAGTTTCGAGTGCGTGCATCTTGAGGTTTAGACTTCTGGCGTTGAGCAGCATTACTCTTAGTTTCTTATCCCTTGTGATACCTATGGAGGTGGGTTTGTCTTTTGAGCCTTGCCTAAAGGCACTATGGGGGTAGCAAGAGCCTTTGCCAATATCCGAAAGCCCAGGGGTGACAGGTGCAAGCCGTCCCTAGCGAAGCATCGTGGCTTGTCGAGCATATCATCCTAAGCTGACAGGCATTGGATCCCCTTTGAATGACACCAGTACTTAAGCCAATTGTTGAAATTGATCATCTTGTCTTCATATTGTGGCATCATTCTTGGTGAGGGTAAGATGCTACTCAAGGTCAGGGTCATACCGGCCTGGGCTACATGCTCAGAGAGCTCCTTTATGTCTCTTTTCATGTAGTCCAGGGAGGTACGTCTCAGGTCATTCACACCAGCATGGACAATGACTGAGTCATATTTGTACTTGCCTTGGAGTGACCTGAGTGCTTGTGTTATGTGGCGGATCCTAGCACCCGGCAGGCTGCTCACCGTGACCCTCTCCTTGTTCAGCCTGGTGAGCGGGACGTCAGTGTGCCTGACGATAGAGTCACCTATTACAAGTGTATCAGGTGTGTTGTTTAGTCTTAAGGGCTGTGACTGTTTGGCACACTGGCTTTGTGAGATATGTGTTGCACGTGTTTTGTTTTGGGGTAGCGGCTGCTTGGGTGTCTGCTTTGGAGGTCTCTGCTGCTTCGGCAGATCTTTATTTAGAGCCTCCGAGTATGTTTTTGTGTGATTATGTGTTTGGTTTGCTGTCGTGGTAGGTCTGTGTGAGACTGGAATTGTAGTGAGTATGGTTTCCTTCTCCTCCTGAATGGTTATGCCAGTACTGAGTTGAGAGAGCTTAGCCTCCAGTTTGGCTGTATGGTTGCATCTCTCACATGTGTTGGAATTTGTTGGGAGGAGGAGAGGGTTGTCTGTGTACATGAGGCAGTTGTAACATTGCCTCAAGATTCCCAGATTCACCAGCTGGACCGGAGAGGAGATTGACAACTGACCTTTGGACATGCTAGAATAATATTGGGAATTCCTTAATAATTGAAAACCAGGGCCAGTGGGGAGTGAGGGTGTAGTGCTTTTAATTTTTAGTGCTGACTTATATAATTGCTTTAGTGAGCAAGTGCCAGGTAACTTAAGTGCAATGTGTTACAGGTAACTTAAATGCAAAACGACAAACAGTACCTTTCTTTCAAGTGAAACAAGGAAATAAGTACAGTAAGCAATGCAAATATCACTAGTGCGCGACAGAAGTCCGGAGAAGCCGCGTATTAGGTGGAATTAGCGTTCCAGGGAAATAACAAGCAAACAAACAACAAGCATATAAACAAAGCTATATTCAGCAGGCCTGGATCTAGTCTATGCTACAGCAAACAAGGTGTACCAATTTCCGTAAGATACAGTTCAAATATTCAGGCACTATAAACCTTTAACCAGAAATTCCCAGCTCAGAAGGGCAGAGTCCAGCCTCTTCTCCCACAAGAGTGCAGACCACAAACCTTCTTAATGTAAAATAATTGGCCTGAGTGTGCCAGATGTGAGAATTATGGGCACTACTGGAATGCTGGGCCAACACATTGGTGATGCACCTGCATGCATCATACACTACGTGGCATTTGATGGAATGGTAGCCCCCCCTTCCTGTTTCAATACCACTCCCCCCATGGTCCTGATGAGACCCTAATGTCAAGATGGGTGCAAATTATCACACCAAATACCTCAGAGAAATGTGCCATCCTGTAGAAGACATGCATGGTTCTGGCTCAGTCCTGTGGTGACACTGGCAGGTAAATATACTGCTCAACATGTCCCAAGAGAATGTGTAGGAACTGCTGACATATCCTCAAGGGAAAAACCTGAGAAATATCCTTTGGTTCCCTGTCTGTCTGTTATAGTGAGGGCTATGTACACACACACACACACACACACACACACACAGATATATATATATATATATATATATATATATATATATATATATATATATATATATATATATATATATATATATATATATATATATATATATATATATATATATATATATATATATATATATATATATATATATATATACATACAAATACACCTTAGTATCCACAAGTACAGGAAGGTCATCTTTGTACCATACAAACTCTAACAGGAGTGTGAAAGAATAGTTAGAGGAATTCAAACTTGTAAAAAAGAACTTTAATAAGTACAAGAAAAACAATAAAGCACAAAAAAAGAGTTAGTGCTTTTGTCCCTCTTGGGAGACTTCATCAGAATACTGAAAAAAAGAAGGTCACTTCCTTAAATAATGTTCCTTCCTTCATTAAAAACATCAGTAAATTCATTAGAGTCCATTCAAGTTATTTAAAGAGACAGGGTTGCCGGAAATACTTATAAGAAACAACCACCTCCTCCATCACAAATATAAAAATACAAACTGCAAGCTCCAAAAAGGCACAGCAAATACTTTTTTCTACCACTTTATTTGGTACCTCGGCCTTTTGCCTTAAAAGAATAATTACATTCCAGTGCTCATTTCCTTTATACCCCCATTCAGTAAAGTTAATTACAATACAATTAAGCTTAATGAGCTACAATTTAAAGAAATAGTACATCTTATTCCCAAATAGTTTTTTTCCATATAATAAATACATCAATATTTACAATGTCAGGTTGCTGTCAATGTTCATCCCCCTAGGTTATAAGGTTCTAAAGTTTATAATCATTCTACACTCTAGTTTATCTAATTCTTCTTTAAAACTTTCCCATCTCTCAAAAACGGATGATCCAAAACACTATAAAACAGACCTACATTACTACCACCATGTGTGGAGAAAAAATGTTCAGCTACTGGACTAAAGGCACTCTTATTTCTAATGTCCCTTAGATGTTCCAGGATTCTTACTTTCACCTTCCTCTTAGTTTGTCCAATGTACCATTTTACCCTGTCACATCCACAACCTACTATATAAACAATACCTTGAGAATTACATGTATATCTTTCCCTAGCCTTATATTTCCTCCCATTAATCTCTTTCCCATCTAGATTTCTGACCCTGCTACATACACTGCAGTTTCCACATGACCACATACCTTTCCTCTCTATACGTTTCGCTGTTAATCCCCATCTCCATTTAGTATTTCCCTTAAATTTGCATATCTACCATACAAGAAAGTTATATCTTCAGGGAAAAGAGCCCCTATGTTACTATCCTCCTTTATCATATACCAGAAATTCCTTATTTTTTCCATTCTTTGGCTAAATTATGAGGATTTTGTAACAAAATATAGGCCTTTCTGTATTTTGAGGTCCCGTAACTCATCCTTTTCGTTGGCAGAGGTTAACTTCGGAAGCAAGAAGAGCATCGCCTTTGAAGAAGTGAGTGCAGAGGAGACAGGTGAAGCTACAAAAAATGCAGCAAACTATTCCCCCAAACAAGCGAGGAGTTTCAAAAGGAAAGGGAAACAGAATTGGGGGGGGGGGGGGTCCAATGTGAATGGTGGCAACAGCAGAAACAACTACAAAAAAACAGTGAAAAGTAAGAACTTACCCTTAACATGTGTGCAATGTATAAAACAAACTTTAAATATACATTCCCTGTCGCAACACAATACTGATTATGACTGTTATAATAAAGTGCCTTCTGAAGAGAAAATCATTAGTAATGAGGTTGTTAAACAAGTTTCAAATGTTATTTCTTTGTCACAACATAATATTAACCATGATATTGCATTTAATAGTGAGTGTGATCAAAACGAGAATATGACAACAAAAAATGTTTATAAAAGAACTAGTATGGTGCATATGGTACAAAGTGATGTTAATGTGGAAAGTAATGTACCTTGCATGAGAAATCTTATTGTCAGTAATGATGGTCTACCAATAAATAAGTATGTTGATTCTGGCTTAATGGTTAAAGGAAATGATTTAAGGGGGGCACAAGGGGACTCATTAAATGTCGAATTAAATGTTGAAGCACAAGATATTAATAAAGATGTTAAAAATGTTGAGAATGTTATAAATGCGAATCCATTTAACCTATTATGTGACAACTTCAAAATTGGGAATTTGCCTGACTTTAATTTAACTGCAGAACTGGTGGGGGTATTGGAATTGGGTCCTAAATTTGTACCAACTAGAACTCCCAGCTTGGCTGATGTTATCACTGATGTTAAAAGGATCTGCAGGAAATTGTACTTAAGGGCATTTTTTAGTGATAACAAACAGTGTGAAGACAGGAATAATGTAGATGAAGTTTGTGAAACTGATGATGAACTGTTGAATGTTAATATTTATGAAACTAAAATAATGACCGAAAGGAACAATTGGTTTGAAAATTTTATGGAAAATGATGATATCAATGAATTAGAAATTGCATTGAATAATGAGTTTGATACTGGTTATGGGCATCTTGAAGTACCAAGTTTGGCTTCGAATAAAAGTAAATTTGTGCCAGCCAGACTTCCCATGTGTATTAGGATGTATGAAAATGTAGTGTGTGGGCAAATTGAACATGAATTTGAGCAATTTGTTAGCGAAAGGATGGAATATAACTTAACCAAAGGGGAATGGAAAGAATTGCATGAAATGTGTTCAAAATTAGATAACCTGGTTTTCCATCAGGCTGATAAAGGGGGAAACTGGGTGATAATGAATAGGACAGAATATGAAAAAATGGTGATGGATTTGATAGGGGTAAACAGTGAGTATGTAGAACTGGATGTAAATCCAAGGTCTAGATTTCATGAGGAATGACTTGAAATGTTGGAAAGGGGTGAAAGGCTAGGTTTTTTACCAATAAAGATCTTCAAAAGATGTTCAAAAAGGAACCCATGGATCCAAAATTCTATGCATTGCCAAAGATTCATAAAAACCTATGTTCCCCACCTGGTAGGCCCATTGTCTCAATGATAGGTTCATATATGGAAAATGTAGGGAAATTTTTGGATTTCCATTTGAAAAAGTATTTAAAGAGAGTTCCATCACATATAAAGAACACTAGAGAGTTATGTGAAAAAGTTAGTAAGATCAAGTGGCAAAAAGATTATTTTTGGGCAACAGTGGATGTAAGTTCCTTATATACAAACATTGAGACAATGAGAGGACTGGAAGCCATGGGGAAAGTTATGGGAGAAGTACCTTGTTCCTCTTTCCTTTTACTTTTGCTGGAATTTTGCTTGACACACAATTATTTTAAATGGGGAAAGAAGTTTTTATTGCAGAAAAAGGGAACAGCAATGGGGGTGGCATTTGCATCCTCATATGCTCCAGTATACATGGGAGAATTTGAAAAAATAATTTGTATATCAGAATCAATATTTTATTGATAATGTGATTTATTTTGGTAGATTTATTGACAATTTGATATTTATTTGCAAGGGTGAGCGGGAGAAATTTGGTGAATTTATTTATGGTAGATTTGAATAAGACAAGTCATGGTTTAAGATTTGTGTATGAAATGAACACTAAAAAGATTACCTATCTAGATGTGGAATTATATGTGGAAGACTCTTGCCATATAGAATTTAGACCATATAGAAAAGTCACTGCAGTTAACAATTTCTTGCATGCTAAAAGCATGCATCCCCCACACTTAATCAAGGCCTTATCTTTAGGTGAGATGAAACAGGTGTTTTGGAACACTTCAGAGGAGGAATTTAAACAAGAAGTTTTAGAGGAAACAATGGAAAGACTAAGATGTAGACCCAGAAAATATCTTAATTAATGCTAAGAAAATAGTTTTAGGTGAAATAAAGGAAATTAAAAGAGAAAACAGGATTGTTAGGGAAGGCCTTAGTATTGATAGGGGTAATGCTCAGGAAGGGGAAGAGCAGGAAGGCCTGTATTTTGTTACAAAATTCTCATATTTAGCCAGAGAATGGAAAAATAATAAGGAATTTCTGGTATATGATAAAGGAGGATAGTAACACAGTGACTCTTTTCCCTGAACATATAACTTTCTCATATGGTAGATATGCAAAGTTAAAGGAAATACTAAGTGGAGATGGCGGATTAACAGCGAAAAGTATAGAGAGGAAAGGTATGTGGTCATGTGGAAACTGCAGTGTATGTAGCAGGGTCAGAAATCTAGATGGGAAAGAGATTAATGGGAGGAAATATAAGGCTAGGGAAAGATATACATGTAATTCTCAAGGTATTGTTTATATAGTAGGTTGTGGATGTGACAGGGTAAAATGGTACATTGGACAAACTAAGAGGAAGGTGAAAATAAGAATCCTGGAACATCTAAGGGACATTAGAAATAAGAGTGCCTTTAGTCCAGTAGCTGAACATTTTTTCTCCACACATGGTGGTAGTAATGTAGGTCTGTTTTATAGTGTTTTGGTTCACCCATTTTTGAGAGATGGGGGAAGTTTTAAAGAAGAATTAGACAAAGTAGAGTGTAGAATGTTTATAAACTTTAGAACTTTACAACCTAGGGGGATGGACATTGACAGCAACCTGACCTTGTAAATATTGATGTATTTATTATATGGAAAAAAACTATTTGGAAATATGATGTACTATTTCTTTAAATTGAGGCTCATTAAGCTTAATTGTATTGCAATTAACTTTACTGAATGGGGGTATAAAGGAAATGAGCACTGGAATGTAATTATTCTTTTAAGGCGAAAGGCCGAGGTACCAAATAAAGTGGTAGAAAAAAGTATTTGCTGTGCCTTTTTGGAGCTTGCAGTTTGTATTTTTGCCAGAGATAGTTTCCAGGGTCTGAGCTTGCAGTATGAATGCAATTGGATGTGGAAGAACATTCACCTAATTATGTTCTAAAATACTATGAAGAGTGGACAAAAATAATATGTTACAAAAATTATGAATTAAAATATTGTAGGTTAAATAAATCTATTGCTTAAAATATAAAAAACCTAAAAATTATATAAATATCAATACAATAAAAATCCTTTAAAATGTCACTGATATTAACTTAAGTGCAGGTAGCAAAGCTATACCATCATTTAACCCAGGTACTGTATCCGCATTCAATCTGAGTTGTCAAATCAATTCTTTATATTCCAAAATACCTTTCCAGTTACCACCCCTTGGATTCCTCTCAATGATATCTATAATACCAAACACATTTTTTTTTGTTTTTTCTACATGCTGCTACATGTCTAGTAAGGGCATTGCTAAGGTTCATCCTACCAATGTTATAATTATGTTCATATGTTCTGTTTCTCAATGCCCTTTCTGTTTTACCTGTATACAATCTATCACACCCAGAGCATGTAGCCATATATACTATACCCTTTGCCCCACAGTTACCTTTAAAAAAAAACACACTAGAGTTCATACTATTATTTGGTCTAATGCTACTTTGTTCATAAATATAGACACACTGTCTGCAAGACCAATGATTAGTGGTACTATTCTTTACCTATCCATGAAAGCAATACATTTTTTGTGTTTCATTGTTTTTCTTGTACTTATTAAAGTTCTTTTTTTTTTACATTTCAAAATGCTCCAACTGTTCGTTTGCACACCAGTTAGAGGTTATTGGTCATTTCTGAGTGCTTTACCCTTTTTTTTTGAAAGGACCATACAGACTCATTAAAACCCTTACAATATCCCTGTCCACTCTAAATCTATCAAGAACTTCTTGATTACCCAAGTTGTAATTGATTAATCTTTGTTTACATCTTTGCCTTCTTGGCCAGCAAGCACCTCTAGGTGCAAGTGGTTTTGGCTCTGCCATGATAAGCAGCTCCCTCTGAGAAACAACTAGGCTGGCAGCAAGGAAAAGTATTTTCACCAAATGCCAAGTAGATATAAAGGATGTGACTTCACCTTTTATGATGCACCTATGCATGGCACTGAAGCATGTCAAGAAATGACAATGGATGGCAAATAGGTGGGAAGAGAGCTCAGTGGCATAAGGTTTGAAACTAGTTTTCATTAGAATTGCATTGTCTTCATTTGCATGAGTTCACTGAAAGCTGCCATGCACAAGTGTAACTGAGGTCTATGAATTGCGCTGAAGCTGTACTTTGCCATGACCTGAGCAAATTGCCTTCACTTCTCAGCCCAGTGACTATGAATTCTACCCTTAAAGTGTACTATAAAACCTTGATACTGTACATGAGATTTATACACAATATAGTCTGACATCAGAAGGGGATTGTGAGCATTTTTTTTTTATTTTCAAATAAAAACTGTGAGTGGGCTTCAACACACACATGAGGAGGCAGCACTAGTCCACGTGCTCTCCTTCAGGTCACAAATACATAGGAACATATGAACAATGTGAGGCAAGCTATCAGAGGAACCATATGATCACTAACTATATATACCTTTAAGCAGACCCATTTAGAAGTTATTTCTACCCGTTACACTACTTAACAGTGTTCACTTCCCAAATCTAGCAGGGCCATACGCAATAACTCTGGTATAAATTTGTCTATCTGTCCAGTTGTCAAGACTAGCCTATTACTTTGCTTGACTTGCAGTGGTTACTTATTCCATAGTTTGAGAATACATTGAATTAGGAACCTGTCCCCCAGCAAGTCTTGTTTATTTGTTGGTGTAGATTTAGGCCCTTTGTATGGGTGTCTGTAGAACCACTGGTTTTACTTTATTTAAAGATTATTTTCATCCCACTCTTTTTCAGTTTCTTGGATAAAATTATTAACTGCAATAGAACTGCAGTCAGGAAAATTATTTTATAAGTTGCATTAGCAGTTTTTGAGTCATTAATATGATGTCCAGATCTTAGAACCTAATGGAAGATGTTAAGGATGTTAGAGACACCTTAAAATCCCTCACTGCACTTAAGCAAGCTACATTATCCAGTGTTCTTCAAACTAAAACAGTGCTACAGATGGGGCAAAAACAGCAGACTGTTACATAGCTGGAGCAGCAGCAACACATGTAAATTAAGAAAAATGCACTACACTGGTGAGAAGCTCTAAAAGCATATCAGATCTGCAAAGTCATGTCCTGCAACTGTAGCACGTAGGTGATGTAGAAAATGTGACTCAAATGAACTATTCAACAGTTCTGGGTCTTCCTAATAAGTGGAAGGGTTGGCCCCACTTGAATTGATCATGAAGGAATCAGACAAAATGTTGGATGTAGAGAAAGCCTCAAGGACTGAGAGAGCACATCTTGCGATTTCCAGGAATCAAAGCAGTTTTGTACCTGAGGTACTTTATTTTTAAAGTGTCTCAATTATAACGGCAGGGAGTGGGTTTTGAAGAAAGCCAGAGAGCAAGTTTCTAATCTTATGTTAGCCGCAATTGTGTGAATAATGTACTGGACTATATTGTAGTCTTATAAGTTCATAGGTTTATAGGTGTGTTCTAGGCTAATGACCTTGGGGCCTTTACAAGCCTAGCCCATAGAAGTGCCCTGGTATCGTGCCGTCCGACATTAGTTCCCAGTGCCTCTATCAAGTAGAGCCACTGGAGTGATCCTGGGGTGAACTTTCTATTTCCCATCCACTCATCAAGATTTTTCTTGAAGAGGGCCAATGAGGTGCTCTGCTTGACATGTATGGGAAGTCTATTCCAGAGCATGGGCAGTCTCTGGGTTATGAACCTGTCCCTCCAGCATGTTCGGTTGATTGTGGTAATGAGGTTGAGGTCTCTGGAGTATGTGGTGAGGATGGATTGGGATTTCTTTAGATGTAGCATTTCTAACAGAGCTGGGTCATACATGGCTTTGTTAATCAAGCAGAGATCGCCTCTTAGTAGATGCAAAAGCAAGCATGTGCTCCATTTTTAAATTGGGGCCATGAGCTGGGGTTCAGTGATGCTGTAAAGTGTTCAGCTATGCTACAGCTGGTGAAGAGCATGCAGTCTTTTTCATTCATTGTCTTGTTCAATGTGAAGTGTTTCCTGAGAGACAGAGAAGAAGCTCATACAATGTCCTATGCTGATTTGGCATGAGTGATGGTAAAATCTGCATCTACAGAAAGAAGAAAGGACCGATTCAACATAAGATCTCCACCTGTCACCAGCTTTAAGGAAGGGTAACGTTTTGGAAATGAATAAGTCAAAACTCTAGTCATGGCAGTACAACGCAGAGAAGTTTTACATCACCTGCTACAAGATTTCACAGCTGATGATATGCAAAAAACTGAGTCCAGCTGTTTGTGTGCTACAAGCAGAATAATGGTGTGATGTTTTCAACACAAGCTGAGAAAGACAAGGAAGGCTGGGACAAAGCTACAAACTGCAGTGATGGTGTTTGATAGACAATGTAATGTAGCTTGAGAGATTGGTCATTTTATTGGTTATGGATGCAAAATCTTAGAAACATTTCTTATGCATTATAGTTAACTGTTATGTATTCATTCCCTTATATAGGTTTTACTTTGGTTGTCCTTAATAACTAGCATTTACTTTATGCTATTTCTTTCTCTCTTTTTCATCTTAGTGTTGTATGCAATTCATGTAGCTCAAGCTGTGGTTAGGTAGGTTCCAAGTAACAACTGCAAATAGAGCTGCATGTGGTATGGGTTATTTTACAGGGGAAAGTCACCAAGTACTTAACATATTATCTAATTTTATGTGACTGGGTTACAAACTGTTTTGGGAGGAATTTTACCCACAAAGAAAATAGTTTGTGGTTGTCCAACATTTGCCATTAATGTTAGAGAGGTTATGGCATTCTGTGTTCTATACAGCGTATGAGTCAGGTAAAGTGATAGTTTAAGAGTTGTGTGTATGAGCCTATCTTGTGTAGTGGTAGTGTTATGGAAAGGGTTCTTCTAAGGTAAAGTGCAGGATTAGGGTTAGGGTCAAGATTAGGGATTGCATGCATTAGCAAGTAATTGTATGGTGAATCCCCCTGCCCAACTTTCTATTGCAGATTAACCCTAACCCTAATCCTAACTTGTATGTTAATACAATATGTTTGTGCATATACTGTAACTTGCTTGTCTTTATCTGTTTGTAAGTTTGGAGTTTTTCTCCCCGGGCCTCCACTGAAAATGGACATGTATCCAGTCGGACTATCCCAGTCAACAAATGTAAAATAAAATAAAATAAATAAAAAATAAATAATAAAATTTTGTAACATATTCATACAGATATTCAGACAAACCGTGTCCTGCGGTATTGATATGGTTTTTGTTTTGTTTGTTTTATTTTCATGTATTTTTAATATAAAGTGATCTGAGAAGCAGAATCATTTCTGTTTTTTTTTTTTTTTTGTGATTCATTTAATGTTTTTGTCAGTATTTTGATATGTCAATATAAACTGTAGCTATTTTGCTGTCAGCATTTTGATGTCATATTATGATATGACTATATTATGTTTTAAACTCATTAGGACAGGAAACCAAGAATCTGCAGAAAAAAAGATATTTATTCTCACCACCAGGGTTGGGTTTACAGTACAGAGCACCAGATAAGAAAAAAAGCTGCTATGGTCCCACATGGACCAACATATAATCAAACTATGTACCAATAATAGGATAAAAAACATTCATTCAAAGTTTGGGATCTGTAGTTGTGAATGAAACAAGTAAGAGAAATGTGGGAACAAAACGCTCAATAAAAAAGTTGTGTCGGAATTTCAAAACAGCAACCAAGGTGAAAATGAATACATTGACATCCGTAGTTCAATATATTCGACATAGCAGGAGGTGACGTCACTCACCTCCTGCTATGCACATTAACACACCGTTACACTCTTCAGTCAGCGGTGCATTCATTCTACTATTTTGCAGGGGGTATGCCCCCCTGCATCCACCACACCCCCTGCACATTAAATATACCAACTCCAAGATCGCACTACAGTGAGGAAATGGGTTAATTCCCTGTTCCTCATTGAACCGCAATCTCCTTGCACAATGCCAAACTCAAATACTTGAAGTACAGTACCCTTTCGCTGTAGTGTAGTCAATAAATTTTGGTTCGACATTCTGCCAACTAGAAAGCTGCCATTCAACCATATGCCAGTCAACCAATGCAGTTTCCAGGTTTTCAATGTAAACATAATATATATATATATATATATATATATATATATATATATATATATATATATATATAATATATATATATAAACACACACATATGCATTGAGTATTGGATGGTGGTTTGGAAATACTGATTGAAAAATGTTTTTATTATGCCAACCACATATGGGATTTTGATAGCAGTATACTTCACTTATTTCAAAACTTGCAAGAAGGGTAAGAGAATGGAAACAGGTTGAGTTGGTGGCAATATCTGCAAATGTACTCCTGTGTTAGGCAAAAGCTTTGACAAGAGTCAAGAGTCCCTGGCTAGATAAATAAGAATTATGAAAACTGTATCCATCCATCTATCCAGAACCCCTTTTTCCCATTTTTGCACATGGGGTCAGGGTATCACTTTAACAGTGACAATCATCTACAGCCAAGGTTTACACCACTGGGTTTCTAGCCCTGCCGCAGTAGTTCTTTCACACCACACATTCGCATGCACACTAAATACCTATGGCCAGTTTTAGAGTGTCCAGTACACCTACTGCATGTATTTGGAATGTGGGAGGAAACCAGAACACCTGGAGAAAACCCGTGTAAACACAGGGAGGACATGCAGACTGCACACAGAAGGCACCCTGATTGAGAATTGAACTAGGGAACCTCTTGCTGTGAGATGACAATGCTATCCATTACACCAGTGTGACACCCAAACTGAAAACTGTATAGAAATGGAATATTTCCAGTAAAACTGAAACATTTAAACAGAGCTACTTTAGCCAGAAACCAGAACCTGTGATACAACTTAGACACAAATATCAAGCATATCTCTAGACCTCTTAGAGCAAGAAATCTGGACAATGGCAAAAATAATATGGAGACAAAGGACCAGAAATAGGAAGATATTTTAATTATTGCTCTTATAAACTTAGAAAGTTGCTAGAATAATAGGCAGTGCATTAGCATGCATTTTTCTGAGGGATATGAAGTCTGAAACTCAAATGTCTGTCATTATTTAATGAATTTCATTCTCACTTATTTGCCAGAGAAAACACAAAAGAGGAAATATGAAGCAAAAATTTGGACATTCTGTGAAAATCTGGACTGTTGAGGTGTATGATGTCAAGAAGTATTGCATTGTGAGATGTGTGACGCAGAGTGGGCCTCACTACTAAAGCCATTCAGAAACAAACACCTTACAATTTTAGCTTAATTCACTCTTAGTCAGTGCCTGCTCATGGGGTAATAACCCATTTGTTAGATTTGGAGAGAAATTTGTAGTCAATTCTAGGAATTCTGGAGATGTGCTTCTGAAGATTCTAATTATATAGATATGATTTGGGAGTTCCCTGTGGTCAGACAGTTATGGGATGTTGTAAATGATAATATAAAATAGATTACTAAAGAAAATGTGCCAAATAATCTAGTTGTATGTTTTGATTGCTAGTTGCCCTTTTACATGGCCATCCATTTGAAACAGCAAGATGCCTGATGATGATGATAAAATTACTAAAGAATGGTCTAATTGTTTCCTTAATTTATATAATAAGTTATGCTTGTGGATATATGAAAACAGTGATGGACGCATTTGGAAGAACAATTCATATATTCATTTGCATTATTTTTTTTATTAGTGGAAACCAAATTGTACAACCATCATTCTTTCTTGGATAGTAGGGACATGTTTGTTTAATTGTAATTGATGGAGATATATGTTCTTATATTGTGGTTATAATTGTAAATATTTGTTTTTCCCTATTGATGTTATATGGTATATAGAGGTTTCTGTAGCTTATTTTTGTCTGTGTTGTTTTTCCAGAATTTCTTTCTTTTTTTCTTTCATTTCCAGTTTGATGACGGGGAAGTCCACTGGCCAAGCAGAGCCAATTTTCAGTGGAGGCCTGGGGAGAAAAGCTCCAAAAGCAGTTAACAGAATATAACATAAGTACAGTATGGAATATATAGTATACAAAAGCATAAATATACAATAAATATACAATTTAATATACAAATATAAAATCAGGGAGCATACTTAAAAAAACACAAATGTTAAAATATAAAGTCAAAAGTAATACAGAAACTATAATTAAAAGTACAAGTCATAAAGTGTTTATACAAGTTTAGTGTTTGTTTGTTTTAACAATAATGTTAGTGAGCAGAGATGATAGTCAATGAGACTGAAGGGTGGTTTGAAAGAGACGACAGTGTAATTTAGGTGACAAGGGAGCAGGAACAGTCCCAGTTTAAGGAAAGGTAAGAATGGAGGAGAGATTTGAAATTAGAGTGGTTTTGAGTACAGTGGAGGGGGGATTCCATTGTTTAGCTAAGGAGTGTGATAGAAGTAATTGGCCAGGAGGGCGTAGGGGTTTATAGATTTTAAGGAGGTTTGGTTTTCAGATCTAAGAGTACAACTTTAAAATATGATTTTAATAAAAAAGAAAGACAATTAGAGAAATCTAAAATGTAATTGTCATTGTACCAGGAAAGCCATTAGTCTCCTGGTTTTAGCTGTAAAGAAACTGCATGACACAGATGGTTTATAGTAACAAACTGGCTGCATGTAAAACCAATTGACAGAAAAATGTGTTGAATTTGAAAAGCTGCAATGCAGGACATGCAAAAAAATGTTTCATGCTCTATATATAAAATGGTAGACAAATTATGTGTTGGAGGTTAAGTATGTGTACATATAAAAAAAAAGACAAAAATGCATCAAATGACAGTCAGGTGAGTTACTTGATGTATATGTAAACAATTAAGTTCAGTACAGTAGCATCAAAGAAACTCACTCCCAAAGAATAGATGACAGATCCTTGTAGTAACATCAGTTCTCTAGATGTTAGTGAATATATGGTAAAAAATTGCTTTTATTTTGTAGCTAAAAATTATATCAGAGGGAATGGTACATAAAAATGTTACTAGGCTACAAGAAAAATGCTGATGAGGAAGAATCCTTTGTCATTTCATCACTACAACGTATGAAAGATTGTCTTTTCATTTAACAATTGGAAAGAAAAGCTGGCATATTTTGGGAATAAAAGAATGTTGCAGCCATCATTAGGCATGAAACCAGATTTAAGAGGAAGATTCCAAGGTGAAGGGAAAGCTATATTGCAAAATAGAGAGCCAGGACAGGTACAAAGATGTGACTATATTTTGGCATATTCATGCATGTTGATTCAGTCCCAACTCATATTTGAAGATTGTGAGGAAAGCATATCTCAAGTGCATTATATCACAGGACAAAGGCATCATAGTAGCTGAGTAGTTAAGAGTAGCTTTGTTTCACTTTCCACCAGTGATCACTGGGACAAGTCTGCTGTTCAGAAATATGTTTTCTCTAAATGCTTTCCTGTGCATTCCTGCCACAAACTGCTGTACAGCTGGCAGATGAGTCCTATACATGTGTTGCACAACAACATGAAGGCAATTATTGGCTGTATTTACTGCAAGAGACATTTGGTTGTTATAGCAGCTTTCAGTAGTACAATGTACATATTCAGATTACACATCAGCACTGGACTTAAAATGGCTCATCTTTAGATGTATCTGTGTGCCATCTGCTGACAATGCTTGGGTGGTACATAAAGTGTACATTACCCAGCTGTACTGCATATTTGGCTACATCCAGCACCACATAGCAATTGTGAACAGCTTGTGGACTATGGTGTGCCTGGCTGTATTCAGATGCATACACCAAGTGCATACACAAGGTTTGTATATACAGTACCTGGCTGCTGGTCATAGAGTTTAATTGGCCATATGCAATGTGATGTGTTGCTGTTCTTTGCTGTTATATATGTACATACGCCTTATTACATAAGACATCTGATAAGTACAACTGTTTGTGGCACAAAGCAACACAGGTCAGCTTCTACATTTTAATTTGACATAGTAGTTACCTGCAGGATACTGGTAGATGGCCTGTGGCATATGGTATTGATGCTCTTTTGTTGCTATAAAAGGTGTATTATGGCACACATGGTTGCAATAGATGAAATGCAAGGCTCAGACTTAAGATGGGTACAGCAGATTTGTGAGGGTGTGCTTGCTTATCCATGTGCACACATCTATGTAGCCAGTGCACCATTGTACCATGGTGCAATATATGTGGCAAGGTCACATCTGTGTAGTGGCAGTGGCTACTGTGTATCATGGAGATTCTGCAGAATGCTTGAACAGTAAAACTGTATGACTGTAACAAAATAAAAGCTAAACTTGTATTACTATGTGGTTATGGACATGAGTACCACCTGCATGCATGGCCATTGTATGGAGACTCTGGTATCAGCAGCAAGTGTGTTCTGTGGAAAGTCACTCAACAGGGGATCCCAGTGTAGAAAGCAGTGCGCAAACAGGGTGAGTTTGTTATCCTGAAGGTCATAGATAGTGCTATTTAGTGTATGCACAGAATACTACACAACAGCATAGTGCAGGTTCATAGCACATGTGATACATTCCTTCTATACTCTAGCAGATGTATTATATTGTCTGGATAATCAGTGTTATGCTGTTATGATGGTCATAATGCACCATAAACTGGGACAATGGTACATGCCAGACAACGGTATATGATACTACTATATGTGAATTCCAGTGTGTGATAAACTATTATTGTGGTATGTGGGGTGCCAGGCCAAACTGTGATGCAGCAGTGATCAGTACTCAAAAGTACAATCACTAAGCTGTGATTATTGTAAGTTGTATACTAAGGCTAAGCTTGGGCTGCCTCACAGAGTTCGTCTTTCATTGAAACAATAAATATTACAAGTGAATGGGACACATTACTAAGCCTGAAAATTGAGAGGTACAGCACCTCCATTACAGGGTGTCACAGCCACTGGCAGGGGCACTGCAGGCTATTTATTTTCTTAAGTAAATAAAATGATTGTTTACTTAAAATGAATATATATATGTGTGTGTGTGTGTGTGTCTGTGTCTGTCAGAAAAGCACCTTGTGCTGAATGGCTCCCTAAACTGCAGTCTAGTTGTTTGCCTACTGCCATAGCTGGCTATGTGTGAGAGTGTGTCCATACACACACACACACACACACACACACACATGCACATACATACATATACACACACACACACACACACACACACACACACACACACACACATATATATATATATATATATATATATATATATATATATATACATACATACAATGAGTCACTAGGATACAGTTATGAAGGTCACATAAAATGCCCCCAAGCAATAATTGCAGTGATACTTTATTCACACTCATATCCAGTCCTAACCCAGATGCTCCTACATGCGCACATACACAGGAAGCTTGGATTTGGATGTTGGGAGGGAACAAAAATGACAAAAATCTGAAAGGTTTTGTTTAGCAGTATTTAAGGGTGGGAGCACTGGCATGTTTGGAAAATCACTGTGGTGGTTGTATTTCCCAAAGATGGCAAAGATCATTCAGACCCAGATTCATATAGGGTTTCTATCATTCGATTGACAATAGTACAAATAAGTGCTGAGAGATCAAAGGATAGTGAGTGAAATGGCTTTTACCAATGGGAAGTTTTCTTCTTTCTCCACTGCTATGCTACCCTAGAGTTGTTATATTTAAGTTAAGGGGTATGGTACTGTCCTCCTACATTGAGTGCAGGGGGCTTGCTTCATTTGTTATTTTTCAGTTGTGCATCACTTGATAATATTGCTGTCAATCCCTATAGACCCATTTTAAATTTAAACCATAATTATATAAGAGCACTTGTCAAAGAAAATAAGGGACTCACAAATACAAGGATACAGCTAGTATGGTAATGAAGAAAACTTAGCTTTGTTTCCTTCTGTTGTTATTTTGTACTTCATAAATCCAAAAAAAGACATTGTGGTGTGAAACATTTTGAGACAGTTTCAAGTTTTTTAAAGATATATATATATATATAGGTTCATAGGTTCATAGGTTCATACTAGGCTATCTGCCCTAGGGCATTTATAAGCCTAGCCAGAGTGTGTATGGCTTTCGCCACCCATTTTAAATGAATTTTGCTATGCCCTTTTTCGAGGTTAGTATACTGCGCTTCTGTCTAACAGTGACACAGAAGTGATACCCGGGGTAAACCTACGATCTCCCATCCACTCATCAAGATTCCTCTTGAAGAGAGTCAATGAGGGACTCTGCCTAACCTGGACTGGGATTTTATTCCAGAGTGAAGGGAACCTCTGGGTTATGAATCTGTCCCTCCAGCATGTCCTATTTATTTCAGTGCTGAGGTTTAAGTCCCTCAGTAGCGTAGCTCGATGGGATTTGGATTTTCTGAGGTGCAGCATGTCCATTAATTCCGGGTTGGACATGGCTTTATAAGTCAGGCACAGATCGCCTCTGAGCAGGCGGTATGCCACTGAGTAGAGCTGGAGTTTCTTTAACCGGGCAGCATACGGCATCTGTTTGAGCTCCTTGATCCTCTTGGTGAGGTACTTTTGGGGTCTTTCCAGTTGCTGCAGGTGTCTGGTAAGGTACATCCCAAAAGGGGCATTGTACTCAATTATGGGCCTGATGAGGGATGAGTAAAGAGGCACGATGACCTCCCTGATCTAGATGTGAATCCCTTCATGATTAGGTGGGCTATATAAAATGTTTTTCTAACCACTTTGGCCACGTGGTTGTCAAATGAGAGATTGCTATCAACTTGGGTCCCCAGGTCCCTAATTACTTCTTCTGTACTTAATGGATTACCACCTATGTGGTAATTTGTGGCACTTTGTTTTTGCCAAAGGGGATGACTATACACTTTTTGGCGTTTAGCTTGAGGACATGGCTCTGGCACCAGTTGTCTGTTTCTATGAGGCCCTTTTGGAGGATGCTTGTGTCAGCTGGAGAGTCTATTATGGTGCCCAGTTTGCAGTCATCTGCGAACTTGGTCAGCCACAGTCCTTCCATGTTGGCCTGTACCTCCGAGAAATATATACCGAACAAGAGAGGTCCCAAGACTGAGCCTTGTGGGACGCCACTTGTAACTGGTTTGGAGTCTGACATGGCTCCAGCTATTCTAACCATGTGGGTTCTGTCCTTGAGCCAGTTTGCAACCCATCTAGTGACATAGGGGTTTATATTTAAGCTGGTGAGCTTATCTATAATGCCCGAGTGGGGTATTGTATTGAAGGCTTTTGTGAGGTCCAGGTAGGCTGTGTGGACCACCTTCCCCTTGTCAATGGCCTTGGTGACTGTTTCAAAGAAATTGACCAGGTTTAAGAGGCAGGATCTGCCCTTAACAAAGCTGAACTGGGTAGGATCCAGTGTGTGTGTATATATATATATATATATATATATATATATATATATATATATATAGATACATATATATATATATATATATATATATATATATATATATATATGGGTCCCTATTACATTATCGAAGTTTCAAAACTTCGAGGTCAGGACCATATGATCAAAGTTTTGAAACTTTGAACATTTTTGAATGGAGATTGTGGTACAGTGCGGAACGGGAAATTTACCCTTTTCTACAATGTAGTGCAATCTCAGAGTTGGTATATTTAATTAGCATGGGGTGTGCGGGGGGGGGGGGGGGGGCTTGCCTCCCTGCAATAATGTTAAAAATAGAATTTTTATTTATTTATTTATTTTAATGTTCGAAGTTCCGAAACTTGATCTCGGATATATATATATATATATATATATATATATATATATATATATATATATATATATTTATCAACCAGAGGACAAGTTGTGGGTTGCAATTTATAACATGCTGATGGAATTTATCTGGGAAGGATAGAAGCAAGAGTTAGATGGGATAAGTTGATCCTCCCCGTATAGAACAAGGTGGTTTAGGATTACCTGATTTGAATGGATAGTTTAGAGCCACCCAGTTAAGGCTCAACACATAACTCAAAAAATGGAAAGGGATGATGTTGAAATGGGTGAAGCCTGAGAAATAAGGAGAGAGGGGGATTTTGTATTCAGATCCTTAAGGAGAATAATATCAACAATACAGAATATTATATTAAGTGTGCTTTCATTCTAACAGTCAAGCCAACATGGTAATGAAAAAAGGAACATTTGTCAGTTGGGATGACTGCAAGCTGGGATATAGAAAATTGGCAAGGGGTGGGCTGAAATTTACTGTAAAATTTAGCTAAGGAACCAAGGTATTGGGAGCAAATAATTAGAGAGGGAAGGTAACAGAGTGAGATGAAGCCAAGCAAAAGTTTGGACAACAGGTTAGTGACTGACTTCCCTACTATGAACTGACAGAGTATAAGCAATGAGAAAGGGATAGGGGAGTGCTGGGTGAAAGACCAGCTTTGGCAGACTGTTTAGTGAAGTCTAGAAAAGAAGCTGCTGTTGAAAAAGGGGTAATTAGTAGGGCATATACAATATTGCATGATAAATGCAATAATCAATCAAATGAGGTTAGAAAAGCTAGAAAAGAGAGACTGGAAAGACAGTTTACAAAGAAAGAATGGGGGTGCATTCTGTATATCTCCCATGTATGCAACATGGTCCTGAAGATTTAGGATCTTTGGTTGAAAGTTTTTGCATAGGTATTTGTATACCCCAAGCAAACTTCAGAGAATTTTTCCTCAAGTAGATAGCAAATGTTGGAGGTGTGATGGAAATAAAAGAGATTACTAGAAACATGTTGTTTGGAAGTGGAATGAGTTGGTAGATTTTAAAAATTCTCTACAGACTACTATCAGACATTATGGGGAGTAAATGGTTGTAACTAAGGAAATAGTTCTTCTGAGCTGGGACATGTGATCTGAATTGAATATACATAGTAAGGCATTACTAAGTTTAATGCTTTGCCTGCAAAAAAAAGCAATTACAAGAAAATGGAAATCAAAATCTAAATCAATTGTAATTGAAGTCCTGAATATTGTAAAGGAGATAAAAGAACTAGAGGTGTGATCTTTAGAAAAGAGAAAGCCAAATTACCAAAAAGTAAATGAAATTTCTAGGAGGAATACATGCAGAAAGATATTCCAGAGGAGGAGTGAGGTTCAAGGGAATGCAGAAACTGAACAAATTATGTAGGGCTGGAGTGGATTATACTTGCTAAACAGAAATAAAATGTGCATGTAATGTATAATGCATGAATATGAAAAATGTTAATATGGATTGTTTTCTTTTGTATGTGTGCCTATGTCTTAAATGATAATTTAATAAAGTTTTTTAAAGGGGCTCTGTTAAACAATGCTGACTTCCTAGAAACTGACAAGCTGAAAGGGCAAAAAAAAAAATGCCCAAAACTTAGAAGGGTGGAAAATTAATTTAATGTATTTCTGCACCCACCATCAACTCAAGGAAGCTGTAATTCATTTTCTTTCACACTGTTACACAAGATAGCTCACCAAATAATATTCAGTGAGGCTAGCAGTTTGAAAAACATTTTTTTCAAAAACTTGTACTGTTTTTCTTTGGACAACAAATCAGTGTATAGAACCACATTGTAAAAAGCAGATGGAGACCAGAACAGAACATAGTACAAAACAACACAAATCCCAGCAATCATCCAAGATGCAAAATGTTTGATGTTTTGTACTGGTACCAACATAACAATTTCACAAAACAGATGTTTTAGGCACAACTGATTTATATCTGAAGTCCTGAGAATGTGGTTTACCTAATCAAATACAGGAAATGTCCAGAGTTGTGATATATGATAGACAGGTAAAAACTTCAAGGTTAGGATGAGGACCTGTTGACACACAGTTACTTGAAAAATGACAGAAATGTCACTTGGAGCACATTTTTCTCATTCTAAATACTTTGAGTCAGACATGTCAGCTATGGCTCATGAAATACATTAATGTACACTTTTGCAAAGAATGCAATAGAAATAAAGCTCATTCAATTCTTCAGTATGGCAATTAGTAGTCTGAACTTCAATTTCAGTATCATGACATATTCATAGATTCATATAGTGTTACTAGGCCAATGACCCGGTGGGGGGGGGGGGGGGGGGGGCTTTCTAAAACTAGCCACGTTTTCCCAAAAGAATAATGACATTCTATATCCAAATAGAAGATTGAGGGCCAGGCATTTATAATCTAACTCTGTCCATAAGGGTCTCAGGTGCCAGGCCTGGTGTAAATTTCCTGTTTCCCATCCACTGGTCTAGGCAGTGCTTAAATTGGGTAATAGACAAACTCAACTTCACATGGATGGGAAGCCTGTTCCATAGGAGGGGCAGTCTCTGGGACACATATCTGTTTCTCTAACATGTTCTGTTTAAGTCACAGACAAAATTCAGGTCCTTAGACCTTGTATTTCTGGTACTGTTTGTCTTACAAGTATGCAGGAGATTTATAAGTGTGGGGTTTGCGGATGCCTAGTAAGCCGGGCATAGATCACTCCTCAGCAATCTACAGGAGACTGAGTAGAGGGAAAGGGCTTTAAGGTAGTCTGCATAAGGCAGGTTTGTTACATCTTATATTATTTTTGTAAGGCACCTGTGAGGTCCTCTAGTTGCTGAATATGCCTAGTCAGAAGCATACCAAAGGGAGCATTGTACTCTATGACTGGTGTCATAAGGACAAAATACAGTGGGATAATGACTTCTTAGGACCTAGCTACCATGCCTGTACTTATACGTTGCACAACATAATAGGATTTCCTCATCACTGTGATCACTTGCCGACTGAAAGTAAGGCTATTATCTATATGTGTAACCAGATCCCTGACCACTGGGTTGACTGTTAGCATTAGCAACATGGTAATTAGCCAGGATTTTTCACTTCCCAAAGGATAAAATTATGCATTTCTTAGCACTTAGTTTAAGAACATGGCTTTGGCACCATTTGTTAGTCAGCGGTAGGCCTTCTTGAACAATGCAAGAGTCTGCAGGGGAGTCTATGATAACCTCCAGCTTGCAATCATCTGCAAATTTAATCAGCCATAAACCTTTAGTGTTTGCTTCTACGTCAGAGAAATAGATGCCAAAAAAGAGTAGGCCCAGTACTGACTCTGGGGGACTCCACTAGTAACTGGCATCTTGGTGGAGGTGACCTCACTTATTTTGACCTCATGGGTCCTATCATTGAGCCAGATGGCTATCCAGTGGGTGATAAAAGGGTTTATCCATAATTTAATGAGCTTGTCTACAATGCCTGAGTGGGTTATTGCATCAAATGTCTTGGCCAGATTGAGACAAGCTTTGTGCACAGTCTTGCCATCATCCATTGCTTTGGTCACCTTCTTAAAGAAGTCCACCAGATTTCATAAGCATGACATTCCTTTAACAAAGCCAAACCATGATAGGTCCAGCATTTGTTGGTTACCTATATCCTCATGTATCATAGTCATGATGATTCTTTCCATGGCCTTACATATGAGGCTGGTCAAACTTATAGGCCTGTAGTCACCCAGATCAGTGATTGGACCTCTTTTGTGTGGGGGAATGATTGTAGCCATCTTCTATTCCTTGGGCACATAACCTGACTGTAGGCTCCAGTTAAAAAGTGATTCAAGTGGACCAGAGAGGTCATATATTATGCTATTTAGTAAGCATCCTGGGATGTTATCAGGACACATTGCTGCAGAGTTTTGCCCTTGGAAAGTGCATTGAAGATCTGTTCCCTAGTAATGGTTGTGGGGTTGTACTATGCAATATTTCCTTTGGACTACCAGGAAGGGAGCGGGGGTGGAAATATGAGCTGTATCTGTCAGTCAAAAGGTTGGTGATGGCCTCCAGTTCAGTGTGAGTGATGCCATTTACAATAAATTATGCACATTGTTGCATATTTCCCTTGAGGTTATGGACATCACTTTAGAAAGCTTTGTGGTTGCTCTTTGCCTGAGTACCTATTTTTCTTTCAAATTTAGCCTTTGAAGTATTAATCAACCCTCCTATCTGCAGGGGTAGATTGGTCGGGGGGGGGGTTAGTATGTTGGGCTTTGTTCCTCCTACCCTTGGCCAAGATTTCTTTTTTACTTTTAGTTTATAACCAATGTATATTGTGATTCCACCAGAGTGGCTTTTCTTTTGTCTTATTCTTAATATAAGTGGGCACAGCTAACTCTATATAGTATCAATATGGCTGTACAACGATTTTGTAAATAGTTCAGCATATGCTATGGTCTTTACTGGGTTTGTGGGTGCTTGGAATTTAGCCAAGGTGTAGCTTAGTAGTTAGCTTTGGAGTAGTTCCTAAAGATTGTGTGGTTTTGCTGAGTCTCTGTATTTAATTTTTATTTCAAGCAATGCTGCCTTATGGTCAGATCTGACAAGTGACAACATTACATTGGGTGAGGAACATCACTTCCTCATGTTTGTGAGTACAAGGTCAATGATGTTTGTTATAGGAGAATGGACCAATCCAGGATGTTGGTATTAACATTAATGATGTTTAGGAATAGCTGGCCTTATGCATTAGAAATGGTGTAGAATTTCAAAGCTATAGAGGAGTAGTTGAGATCCTCGGTGAAGATTATATTATGTTGAATGATGAAGGACTCTAGTACATTGAGATAGATAGCATGAGTTTCCCGTTACATGGAGGGAGACCTATAGGTTGCAAAGATATGGTACAAGACCCTGTTTATAGTGAGTTGCACATGTATGAGTTCTAGTGGGTCATAGACTTTAACTAGTCTAGATGTGAGGTTGTTTTTAATATAGACTGAGACACCTCCACCTTTAGTTCCCTCTTGTGCAGTAGCTGTTCTAAAGGTGTGAAAGACATTATAACCTTGCAGTGCCATAACTTTAAACCATGTCTCCATTATTACATAGATATCTATACTCGCCAGGGAGAGGAAGGCTTGCAAGGAGTGGAGTTTCTTGTTAATATTCTAGCAATGAGCTGTACCACCTTTAAATATTCCTTCGTAGATTTGGTTAAGTCAGGAGACTTATCAGTTTGGCATTGCCTAAAAAAACAATATGGGGTGTAAAAGATCATTGCCAATATCCAAAAGCCTAGAGGGGATAAGTGCAGACCATCCCTGGCAAAACAGCATGGCCTATCAGCCATGTCCTTCCAGGCCATCAAATATTGTACCCCCTTGGACTGACACCAGAAGCTAAGCCAATTGTTAAAATCACTTATTTTATGTTGGTAATGTGGCATCATCCTTGGAGAAGGTAATATGCTGCTTAGTAATAAGCTCATACCTGCCGGAGACACAAAATCAGCGAGCTCAATCATGTCTCACTTTATATAGTCAAGGGTGGTACATCTCAGGTCATTAACACCCACATAGACTATGACTGAGTCATACTGGTACCTGTGGTTCAATGATCTGAGTGCCTGTGTGACTTGACAGATCCTAACCTGGAAAGGCAGCTAAACCTGACTCTGTTCTTATTCAGTCTGGTGAGAAGGACTTTGGTGTGCCTCATTATAGAATTACCAATGACCAGAAAATTTGGTTGTGTACTGATTTGCCTTAAGAGCTTAGCAGTAGAGGCATTAGAAACAGTGCTTCTATGTTTAGTGGTGGTTGGTGTTTTAACAGAGTGTTTATGTGATGGTTGAGGACCATTTTTTAGATTGTACTGTGCAGGAGGTCTTAGTGTTTTAGGAAGGTTACCTGTAAGTGCCTCAGCATAAGTACATAACAACACTTAAGAACTTTCATCCAAATTGACTAATAGTGGACACATTAGGTGTACTAAAGAGCAACAAATTACATTACACTGGAATAGTGTGATTTGATGATAATTTTATGCTGACTTCAAAAAAAGACTGTTTCAGAATGTTAACAGTACATGAGAGACTGTTGGGGTGTTGTGTAGTGTTGACATCTGTTTTGTTTTTATTCATGTAGACATGGTAATTAACATCATATAACATTAACATTTTAATTTTGTCTCACACACACACGACAGTCAGGAAGAACTTAATATTCAGTACATCTTAAAACAAAACTGTTCAATACTGTTATATTCTAAGGTATTAGTTAAAGCTTAATCATGATAACATGCTAGGACATGCATACTTTGATATCAGGACACCTACTGACTTTCTTTCCCTTCGCTTGTTCCTCCCTTTTAGCTAAATCTATTTATGTGCTAACCTTAATCCTGCTCCTGTGCCTAACCATGACCCTCTACCTTACTTTAGAAAAAAAGCCTTCCCACAACACTACCACTATTCAAACAAATTAATTTGTGACGTTAGTGATAGATTTAACAAGAAGAAACTGTTTTCATTTTTCATTTTGATTTGTTTTTTATATATTTTAGGTGTTTGATTGCTTTATTATTTTTATACTGCTTTCAGTCATTTGTAATTTGATGTTAGTGCTTCCATCAATTGCCATAGTTATATATGTCATTTTATACATTATATGAATGCATTGTGTTTGGTCAAATACTGTTTTGTCAACAGCTGGCAGGCAGTGCAGACTGTTTGTTCGAATGTATGATTTATTTAACAAATGTTTCATTGGATGCTCACTTTGCCAGAAAAAGTAAGTGGGGTGGATGTTAGTTGTGTGTGTGTGTGTGTGTGTGTGTGTGTGTGTGTGTGTGTGTGTGTGTGTGTGTGTGTGTGTGTGTGTGTGTGTATATATGTGTGTGTGCTCGTGCGCACACACACATAAAGCCCCTCCTACCCACCTTAGTAATGCATGCTAACTCTAACACTAGTCCTGAGCCTGTCCCTAATCCTAACATGCATCTGAACCCAAAAAAGCCCTTCCCATAACATTACCATTATTCAGACAAATTTGATCTGAATGTTGTCGGGTTCTGGGTAGTGCATCAAAAAAGGAAATTTGTTTCCTTTTTCAATGTACTGAATGTCAACATGTTTTGTGTGTCATATAATGAATGTTCAGCACGTTGTGGTGCATGTTTTGTATGTTGACCGAGTAACATGTTGATCATTCATTATATAATTATATATATAAATGTATATATATATATATATATATATATATATATATATATATTTATATATATATTTGCTATCACAACTTGGAAACTGCATCAGTTGAATGGCATATGGTCAACTTACAGTTTCCAAGTGGACAGAATGTCAAACCCAAATCACTCCACTGCATTACAGTGAATGGGTGGTGTCAGTCGAGCGTTTGGGTTTGACATTGTGCTGGGGGATCACGGTGCAGTGAGGCACCGGAAATTAGCCCATTTCCTCACTGAAGTGCAATCTCAGAGTTGGCATATTTAATGTTTAGGGGTGTGGGGATGCAGGGGGCATAGCCATCCTGAAATATAGTAGAATTAACATATCTTTGACTGTACAGTCTAACGGTACATTAATCTACATAGCAGGAGGTGAGTGACGTCACCTCCTGCTATGTCAAATACATCAAACCATGGTTGTCGCTGTATTCATTTTCAGTTTGGTTTACTTTTCAGCATTCTGAATTCCACATTTAGAGTCGACATTTTAAACAGTTGACCGATGCAGATTGGAAATGCCAATATATATATATATATATATATATATATATATATATATATATATATATATAGATATATATGCATCTCACTATATCTGTATATATGTATATATACATATGTGTGTGTTTGTGTGTCTGTAGTCATACATACAAATAAACACACACACACACACACACACGCACACACACACACACACACACACACACACACGCACACAAAATTTGCAATAACTTTTTGTTTTCCTACTCTGGATTTATTTAATGCTTAAGCACATCTGTATTTATTGTGATTTATTTTCCCATTAAGTGTCAGACTAGATGACTTTAACTAGTGCTGTGTGTTTTTCTTCTGTAAAAGAGCACTGGTACTAAAGTATCATTCAGGCTGTCTTCATATCTATGGCAGGCCATGTGCCCTTTCTTCTAGGTTTTCAGGCTGACATACACGCACACACACATGTACACACACATTCCTGAAGTATCTGAAGAACAGAGTACTGGAGGTTTCACTTTGGGGACATTTGTAGGGAGATTCAAGAATGCTGAGAACAGCAGAAATAATGGCACGAAAGAGGAAGGGAGCATGCAACATTTGGGCCATGAGTATTTTTCCACCAACATCTTCAGAATGATGTAATACACAGGCACAATGGATCACTAGCACATAATTTGTTGAAACAAACTCCCTAGTCAGATGGTCAGATGTCAGTCTCTTGACAGTAGGACTCTGAATTTCTACATAAAGAGCTTATGATGGTACAAATTGCACAGTGTTAAGAGACTACTACAGCAGCTCATGTGCTAGTAGCTTGCTACACATATGCTTACTGCCACTTGCTCGAAAAAGCAAGTGCTTGAACTCCCACCAGCCAGTGTCACACTTGTACATAGCCCTTCCCACACCTGAACCTATACAGCTATATAGCCCTGCTCTGACCTACTCTCTAACCCTGAAACTCCCACTCAGTTCACAACCCAGGTCCTCGCTCCCTTACCCTGAAGTCTCCAATTGCTCCTTAAACCTAAATCTCTAACACCCTTCCCTAAACCTAAATTCCTCGATCATCCTAAGCCTAAAACTCCACTTCAACTCCCTAAACCAAAACCCCTTCCCACTCCCTACAAATAAAACCCCTCTTCCTGCTTCCCTAATCCTAAAATTCCTTTCCTGCTCCCTAAGCCTAAAATTCTGTTCCCACTCCTGAGCCTAAAATCCCCTCCCTCCTGCTCCCTTCCTACATCTGCTTGCCTGAACTCATATTCGGTTCTAATTGCGAGCAGCAGCCTACTTAAGCTGCAAAGTGCTCAAGTCCCTGGCTTAGAGACTGGTTTTCAAGTGCTTGGGACTCGATGGCCTGTAGTGCATCCAGTGTTAAGACAATACAATTCACCCAAATACATATAATTCCTTAAAGGCAATAAAACACTACATGCAGTCAGGTTTCATGAGCTAAACTGTTTACTAAGAAAACCTGAAAACATAAAACTGAGCTTCTTAGCTTTCCAACAGTCTTTAAAGGTATACTCTTAGCTCTTTACTTTCTTGTTCATTTTTAAAGTAATAGCAAGGTTAGTACTTATACTTTAGTACAGTTTTAAGTACATTTGCAGCTCAACTAAAGAAACTCCAGCTCTACTCAGTTGCTTACCGCCTACTCAGAGGTGATCTCTGCCTGACATACAAGGCCATGTCTAACTCGGAATTGTTGGACATGCTCCACCTCAAGAAAACCAGATCCATTACAGCTGCATGCTCCAGGGATTTAAACCTTAGCACAACAATAAATAGGACATGCTGGAGGGATAGATTCATATCCCAAAGGCTTCCCACGCTCTGGAATAGAATCCCAGTCCATGTTAGGCAGAGCCCCTCGCTGACCCTCTTCAAGAGAAATCTTGATGAGTGGATGGGAAATCGTAAATTTGCTCCTGGGATCACTTCTATGGCCCTGTTGGACAGAGGCTCAGGAATCTAGTCTAAAAGGGAGGCGAAAGCCAACACATTCTGGCTAGGCTTATAAATGCCCTAGGGCAGATAGCCTAGTACCTACCTATGAACCTATGAACCTATGTTAACAGTCTGGTCAAAGGTCAGTTCCTCATAGGTCAGATCCGACCACAAGCTAATCACCCTAGACATCCACATCTCATCCCCACTCCCCATTAGGGAAACTGCCGTAAAAAAATTCTCCAAAGCCAACTTCACGCTTCTTAAAACAGAAGTGGCAAACTTCACGACACCCATGCAGACAGACAATAGAGGTACGACTGCTGAATCCTACACAGTTGCACTTTATAAGCACTTACACGAGTGCATGGATCATGCTATCCTTAACAGAACTAAGATGCTATCCTCCAAAAAATGAAGCCAATCTGGTGGTCCTCTGCCATAAACAAACTCTACAACAGAAGAAAGAACTGTTGCAAAAAAGAGTAAAATCCCATGACTGGAGGAACTCCCTGGTCAGCCTCGGTAAGAAGCTGAGATCTCTCATAAAATCCTCCAAAGCTAGTTACGAAAACAAGATCACCACTGATTCTAAAGACAACCACAAAGCATTCTATAGCTATGTCAAGAATCTCAATGGCAACACTCAGATCTGCTCTGAGTTACAGCAGAATGGCACTAAATATACAGAACCAACTGATATTGCCAACATCCTGGCAGATAGGTTCAGTGCTAACTTTACTCCCCTCTCACCCCCTAAAGGGCCCATCTCTATACTGGAAGAATGCAAAGTTCCTGTAATCATGGCTGCACAGGTAAAAGCCACACTCTCCAAAACCAAGAACACAGTATCCATGGGACCTGACAACATCCCAGGCTGCGTTCTACACAAACTACAGAGCGAACTGGCACCCCACCTAAGTATCATGTTCAATCATAGCCTCACCTCAGGCTTTGTGCCCACTGAATGGCGCACAGCAATTGTTATCCCACTCCACAAAGGGGGAGCCACCACGGACCCCAGGAACTACCGCCCTATTAGTCTGATGAGCTTGGTCTGCAAGGCCATGGAAGGTATCATCATGGAACTTATAAACAAAGACATTGGTAATCTCCAACCTCTGGACCCCACCCATTTTGGGTTTGTAAAAGGCAGATCATGTCTCCTAAACCTGATAGACTTCTTTGAAGCAGTCACCAAAGCTGTAGACGAGGGTAAGGTGGTTCACACAGCCTATCTAGCTCTTGCCAAGGCTTTTGACACCATCCCCCACTCTGGAATTATAGATAAACTCATTAAACTAGGTATAAATCCCAGTGTTACAAGATGGGTTGCCAACTGGCTCACTGACAGAACCCACACTCTGAAAGTAGCAGACTTCAAATCCGACTTCAGACCAGTGACAAATGGAGTACCACAGTGTTCAGAACTGGGTCCTCTCCTGTTTGGTATCTACTTCTCTGAAGCACAGGCTAACACAGACGGTCTTTGGCTAATGAAGTTCGCAGATGACTGCAAACTAGGAGCCATAATCGAAACTCCTAACGATGTGGACATCCTACAAAAGGGCCTCACTGAGACAGATGCCTGGTGCCAAAGCCATGGCCTCAAGCTCAATGCCAAAAAGTGCAGTGTCATCCCATTTGGTAAAAACTCTGTACCCATGAACTACCACATAGGTGGTAGTAAACTTAACATGGAAAGTGTGATAAGAGACCTTGGGACACAGGTGGACAGTAGTCTCTCCTTTGATAATCACATTGCCACAGTAGTCAGGAAATCCTTCTACGTGGCACACCTCATCACAAAAGGTTTTTCATCGAGAAAAAAAGAGGTCATTGTTCCCCTCTACTCATCACTCATTAGACCCATTATAGAGTACAACGCCCCTTTTGGTATGTACCTCACAAACATCTACAACAACTGGAAAGACCACAGAAATACCTCACAAAGAAGATTGCCGGCCTCAGACAATGCCCTACGCAGACCATCTCAAAAACTCCAGCTTTACTCCGTCGCATGTCGTCTACTCAGAGGCGATCTCTGCCTAACATACAAAGCTATGTAAAACCCAGAGCTGTTGGATATGCTCCACTTAAAGAAATCCCAATCCCTCCGAGATACATGCTCTAGGGACCTAAACCTTGTCACCACAATAAACAGAATATGCTGGAGGGATAGATTCCTGTCCCAGAGACTTCCCATACTCTGGAACAAACTACCTATCTATATCAAACAAAGCTCCTCATTAGCACGCGTCAAGAAAAATCTTGATGATTGGATGGGAAATAGGAAATTCACCCCGGGGATCACTTCTGTGGCTCTTCTCGACAGTGGCACAGGAAAATAATTTTCTTGGGTAGTGAAAGCCAGGGTACCTTTTTGGCTAGGCTTATATAGGCCCTAGGGCCAATAGCCTAGTACCTACCTATGAACCTATGAAACTATGGTATGCAACAGCCATATTTTGACTATTTCATTCCACACTTTCCATCACAACACTCCCCAGAGTCACTGAATTTTTTTTTGTGGTGGTATCTTCCAGTCTCAGTTACTCTAAGTCACAGTCATCTTTCAATCTTTCAGATAAGTGTTTGATTCTTTGGAAGGTCATGTTTAGCTACACTGTCTATATATATATATATATATATATATATATATATATATATATATATATATATATGGATCCCCTACACTACACCGACACGCCACAAAGCCGACACCCAAAACACCGACACCAAAAGACCGACAACGCACAATACCGACAACTCACAAAACCGAACACCATAACACCTACACACAAAACACTGACACACAAAACGTAAACTACACATTATACAGAACTATATATGCACTAACCTTAACCCAAACCCTAACCCTAAGGTCCGACACTACCGCACACTTACCCTACCCCACCCTAACCCTAACTCACTTAACCCACCCCTAAACCTAAAGTCTGCCACTATCGTACACTTACCCTTCCCGCACCCTAATCCTAACTCACTTAACCCGCCCCTAAACCTAAACTCCGTCACTATCACACACTTACCTGACCCGCACCCTAACGTCCGTCACTATCATACACTTACCTTACCCGCACCCTAACCCTAAGTCCGACACTACCACACACTCACCTTTCCCGCACCCTAACCCTAAATCCCTCAATATTGCACACTTACCTGTCCACACCCTAACCCTAAATTCATCACTATCACACACTTACCGAGTCGCGCTCACACATTGCCCATGTCGGTGTTTCGGCTGTCGGGATTTCACCTTGTCGATCATCTGTGTCGTCGGTCTTCTGGTGTCGGTCTTTTGGGCGTCAGCTTTGTGGCGTGTCGGTCTAGTGTAGGGGACCCATATATATATATATATATATATATATATATATATATATATATATATATATATATATATTTTTTTTTTTTTTTTTTTTTTTTCTGATATATTTTTCAGATCACAGTATTGACTTTTATATAATTTTCCAGGCCACTGAAAATTTCCATGTTAAAGAAACAGCTTCTTGTCCTATACTCAAAGACTCAGACAGAATGATTCAGAAAGCTATACCCAGAGCCCCTCTCCTTGAACAACTATCTTTTTTAATTACACACCTGCTTTTTATCCTGCCCACTAGGTTGAACCATAAATATATTTTCTAGGCATTCATAAACTTTAAAGGGATGATGCTTCAGACATCTCCACCTACAGGGTGTTCTGCCACGTGCCATTCTAAATCAGACCATAGCACTGACTGGCTATTCATGGTGGAGGTACAGATGGTACCAACAACCTGCTACACTATTAATCCTATTCTTGTTTGGCTTAACATCACTTTTTGCATTCACACAATACTACTGCACCTCTCAAATGCGAGTTAAGTTGGCATCTATCCACACAGGATTTGTTGAGGGGACAACTGACATGAACTCTCCTAATTAGTTAGATCTGTCATCAGGGACATTGTCACTGGCAATCCATCCTCACTGCTTCAGATCTATAATTTCATGCCTTGTCCTCTGGAGATATCCTTAACATTCCATGAGTCTTTAACCACTGATCAATAACTTTCTATCACCATGTACAACACTGAGCTCAATATGTTTTCATGTATGCCCACTGTCTTACTTGGTACTGTCCCATATGGCTTACCCTCTTAAGCTAACTATTTTACTGGCCTTTGGGGGGCTGGAGGAAGCTTTCAACATCATTGCAGCTTAACTCAGTTGCTCCAGACCTATGAAAAAAAACACTGTTAAGAAATGACAAAATACTCAAAAAATTGTCAAAAGCTCTGGAAGTTGCACTGGATGGTCTGTTAAATATTAAGATGAAAAGTAGAGATATGAACCATTAAGAATGGTTGAAGTAAGGGAGTAACCATTTAGCAAACTGCAGAAAAGCTAGCCAAGACCAGAATAGTAATGAATGTTCAGTCATATTCTACATTTACCATGGAAGAAAAGACTGAAAAACTGACTAGTCATACGTCACAAATACATACAAATGTGGTAGAAGTAAAACATTCACGTTAAGCAATGCTTGGAAAGAGCATACAGAGTACTGAAACCTACTATCAAGCAACCCTCAAAACTTAGCCAAACACTACATTAAGTCCTGAATTATGTTTACATATACACTTTTAAGGGAGTTGTTGAATGGAAAACTTCAGATAAATAAATGTACAGTAAGACGATACCAAGATTACACTTTGCACCTTATCATTAAATGCAAAGAATTTGCATGAATAAGACATCTATGCTTTCAGAACTGATTTGAAATATCCAGTTAGTTTGGAAGTCAATTAGCAGAATGGTAACCATTCTTTTTCCTCAGCAAAAATTGCCATGAGATTTTTAAAGGGAAAATACCAAAAAATATCCGTCACTACCACATTACAAAATGGTGCTACAGTTCTCAAAAAGAGCAAGGAAAGGTAAGTGCCAGCATGGAGGAAATAGCAAAATGGAATGTTGGGGAAGTTTTTAGTGGTTCTGAAGGCACAACTTGTAAACACTACCAGATTATACCATATAGACACCAATGTGCGGAATAGATCTGAACTCTCCTGTTTTAATTTCTCCAAGTGTTTTCAGTTTCTATTACCATGACAGGAGTGGGCCTCATTCCTAAATCAAGGTGCGATTAGAGTTCATGAAATTAGTATTGTTTCAGTCTTTGATGTTAGCTAAGAGTGCTCTTATTAGCACCTGCAATGTGGCCAGAATTGCCTCCTTCTGTGATTCATACAGGATTACATGGCATATCTAAGTAAGACTGTAAATTCTTTTTTATAAGACCCATTGATCTTAAAACTATCGGAAATGATTTGGTATCTTTCTTCCACATTGCTCTCATTTTTGCCTGCAAATCCTGATATTTTATGTGTTTGTGTTTCTCTGTATGTAAGACCCTGTGCTCTGAGTGTATAACACCTGCCAACAAGATGTGTGACTGTTTCCAGTGAATTTTACAGAACATGCATTTGTCTCTCTCTTCCACCTTTTCAATGGATTTTGTAAACCAGTGTTAAAAGTACGCTATCTTCGGCTGCCATTATTAACCTTTCATCTTTTTGTTTCAAGTCATCTTTTCTTAACCATTCCTGTGTCAAATATTGATCAACGTGAGATTGTTCCAGGAGATTCTGTACTTACCATTTATATTTATGAATTTTCTACATTTTTCCTTCTCATCTGATTATTCTTCTTATATTCTTTCTTTTCTTTTTTAGAAAATTCATTTAACATCTAATTTTGTCTATTTTTAATTGATTTCCATTCCTATTTGACACTGGCATACTTCCACTAAACTAAGCAAATGTGTTACCTTAGACTTCTTTCTCATGTTTTAAAACTTTCACTATGTTTGGATCTGATGAGGTTGGCAGATTTGTATGCAGTCTCACAATTATAGCTCTGCATATGTAATCAGTTTTGAGGAGGCCCACACCTCCTTCAGAACAAGGAATATGTAATCTTGGTATACACCATATATAATTTGATAAGCATGAAACATTTTAATTGTTTTCATATCCAATCAATTCAGTAATTTTGGGGCCATTTGATCACCTCAAAACTGTAAGTTAAAACAGGAATAGCAAACTGATTTATTGTTTTGACTTTATTCCTAGATGTCAGGGTAGTTTTGAATTTCAGTTTCAGACTTCTGAAGTATTCCTTAGTGAGTTTTATCCACCTTTGTTCATGCTTTGTTATTAATTCTTCATATATTACCAAATATTTATACACTCTCTCCTGCTTGCATTCTTTTATATCACATTCCTGTCTCAAGTTGATATTTTCTTGATGTTGCAGCTTTCCTGTTTTAAATCTTGCCTTTGCACATTTATCAAGACCAAATGCCATTGTTATATTATCTGATAGAGTTCTAACCATTTATATTTGTGATTTCAACTCCTCATTTATGAACTATACAGTTTTAACATATTTACAAACAGTGGATGAGAAATCTTTAAATAAGGTTGCTTTCTGGGAGTCAAATTGTAACCATAGTGTAATTTGTTAAGTAAATAGTTTAACTGATAAAGGGCAAAACAAAAAAACTAGCAGTGACTAAGAATCACCCTGGGATATCCCCTTTTGAATTTCTATACCTGGGATAATAATTTGCCTTTTGTCATGACTTTTACATCGTCAGAAGGCAAGGTATTGGTCTATAGTTTTTAGGATGGCTTATAGATTTACTCTTAAGAAGGAGTATAATTTTTACTGTTGTTAGCCAGGTTGTTGTCTGCTTGGGATGTGCATATAAGTAATTCTTACTCAGGGGTAAATCTTTGTGTAAAGATGTTAATACTTTCAGCCGGAAGTTAGGTACTGTGCCTGGGCCTATGGTTTTCCAGTTAAATGCTTTTCTTTATTTTGTTTCAGTTTCTCTGGCTGTTACTTCATCCCATTTTATATCCTGTACATTAGAATGTCTTACTGTTTTTTTTACTTCTTCTATTCATTTAACATCTTTATTATGTTCCCTAGGGTATTCATAGTTGAAGTTTCAAAACTTTGAAACTGATATGGTCGGCACCATATCATCGAAGTTTTGAAACATCAAACATTTTAACGGAAATATCCGTAAGGGAAGACCACTATTGTACTATTATTCTGTACTGTCTTATATTACTGCTTTGTATTGTTGCCTTGTATCTAATAACTCCTAGGCTGTGGCTGAAATGAGCCCTTTTTGAATCAGCCCACTACCCTGGTTAACAAACATATATACACATACATACAGAGGTTCCTAGGTGAACAGGTGTGTGCTAGGCTAATGGCCCTGGAGCCTTTACAAGCCTAGCCCATAGAAGTGCCCTGGCATTGTGCCACCTGACATTAGTTCCCATTGCCTCTATCAAGTAGAGCCACTGGAGTGATCCCTGGGGTGAACTTTCTATTTCCCATCCACTCATCAAGATTTCTCTTGTAAAGGGCCAGTGAAGTGCTCTGCTTGACATGTATGGGAAGTCTATTCCAGAGCATGGGCAGTCTCTGGGTTATGAACCTGTCTCTCCAGCATGTTCTGTTGATTGTGGTAATGAAGTTGAAGTCTCTGGAGTGTGTGGTGCGGAGGGATTGGAATTTCTTTAGATGTAGCATTTCTAACAGAGCTGGGTCAGACATGGCTTTGTAAGTCAAGCAGAGATTGCCTCTAAGTAGACAATATGAGACAGAGAATAGTTGGTGTTTTTTGAATCTGTCCATATAGGACAAGTGTTTAAGGCCTAAGATCCTGTCTGGGAGGTAATTTTGTGGCCTCTCCAGCTGTTTCATGTGTCTATTGAGGTACATGCCAAATGGGGCATTATACTCGATGATTGGCCTAATGTGGGAAGAGTAGAGAGAGATGATGACCTCTTTCTTCCTAGATGCAAAATCCTTGGTAATGAGATGTGCCACATAGAAAGACTTTCTGACCACAGTGGCAATGGGGTAGTTGAAGGAGAGGTTGCTGTCAACCTGTGTCCCCAGATCTCTTATAATGCCTTCAGTGTTCAGTGGGCTCCCATCGATGTGGTAATTACTGGGAACTGAGTTTTTCCCAAAGGGGATGATGACACATTTTTTGGCATTAAGCTTAAGGCCATGGTTTCAACACCAGTCATTAGTCTCAGTGAGGCCTTTCTGTAGGATGTCTACATCACTTGGGGAGTTAATAATGGCTCCCAGCTTGCAGTTATCTGCAAACTAGGTCAGCCAGAGTCCCTCTGTGTTGGACTGGACTTCTGAGAAGTAGATGCCAAGCAGGAGAGGACCCAGGCCCAATCTTTGCTGGACTCTACTTGTGACTGGTCAGCAGTCTGACTTGGAGTCTGTTGCTTTCACACTGTGGGTTATATCTGTGAGCCAATTTGCAATCCACCTAGTGATTTAGGGGTTGATGCCTAGTTTGGTGAGTTTATCAATAATTCCTGAGTGGGGAATGGTATCAAAGGCTTTGGCCAGATCGAGGTAGGCTGTATGAACTGCCTTGCCCTCATCCACACCACTGGTGACTGACTTAAATAAGTCAACCAGGTTGAGCAGGCATGATCTACCATTCACAAAATCAAATTGCATGGGATCTAGAGTGTGGAGATTCCCTATATCCTTGTTTATTAGGTCCATGATGATGCGTTCCATAGCTTTGCATATCAGACTCGTTAGGCTAATGGGGAGATAATTCCCGGGGTCTGTAGTCACTCCCCCTTTATGGAGAGGGATGACTGTAGCACTGCACCATTCGGTAGAGACAAAGCCTGAGGTAAGGATGTGATTGAACAGGGCACACAGGTGAGGTGCCAGTTCACTCTGTAGTTCATGTAGAACACATCCAGGGATATTGTCGGGCCCCATGGAAGCTGTATTCTTGGCCTTAGACAATGCAGCTTTAACCTGTGCTGCAGTAATGCTGGGTGCCTGGCATTCCTCCGGTACTGTGATTGGTCCTTTGGGGGGGTAGAGAGGGGTAAAGTTGGCACTGAATCTGTCAGCCAGTATGTTGGCAATATCTGTTGGCTCAGTATAGGAGGTACCATTGTGCAGTAACTCAGAGCAAACCTGGGTATTGCTGTGGATGTTCTTGATATAATTATAGAAGGCTTTGTAGTTGTTTTTAGTGTCTGTCGCAATTCTGCCTTCCTAGTTGGATTTAGAGGTTTTGATGAGGGATCTCAACTTTTTGTTGAGGCTAATAAGGGAGTTTTTCCAGTCATGCATTCATAAATAAATAAACATATTTATTAGTTGATGGAAAAATCTTAGTAGCTCAGAGACAACATTTTAAAATGCAGATACTTGTGGTGGTCTGTAGGAAACTGAGGTATTCTTTACTAATGACATGGCAGAGAAGCTCAGTGGGCAATTGGCAAATTCCATTCTTGTACAGGAAATCTGTGGCTAGTGTCAGTGTATGGGCCAGACAAAAATACCCCAGTGCTTGTTGACAAGTGATAGCATATAGAGGCAAAGAAAGCACTGACAGCTGTCCTAACATTATTAGGGATGATTTTAATGCAGCTCAGGATTCATCATTAGACAAATTCAACTTCCTGGCTGTGAGGATCATTAACTCACAGAGGGCAGTGAGGGATCTCATGCATAATTTGGATATGTAGATAATTAGTGGGTTGTGCATCTGAAGGAGGCTGAGTATACTTAGTGTTCCTTTCTAATCATAGCAAATCGTATTATTGGTTAGCTTCCTTAGGTTTAGTGAAGGAAGTGGAACAGGTGAATGTAGTGCTCTGCATACTGTGTAACCATGAGACTGTATTGCATAATGTGCTTATGCTCCCTTCTACTCTAACTTCAGTGAGGCATAGTTTTTCAAGAGGCAGACGCACAGAATTTTATCAAGCAATCCATTACTGGTAACATTTGTGTAAATGTCCAGGTTCTATGTCTAGCTTATTGTGGTGTGACACTTTTAGAGAAAAACTGAAAGGTTATTGTAAAATGGCCAAAGCAAAGTGGCACAAGTGAGATGATGACAGGTGGAGGTTGAAAAGTGAAGGAGAAGTTCGTGCACACTTTATACAAGGAATGAATGTAGACTTTGTTTTGGAAAAGGAAGCCTTTATGGTATGCAAAGGGATTAAATAGGAGTTGAAAAGCTTATTCAAAGAGTTAGCCAAAAATTCTTTAGAACATATGAAGCTAGAGTGTTGGGCTATGTGAGAAAACTAAAGAGGCTTCTAGCTTTTCGGCAGAAATAGAGAAGGAAGGAGAAGTGTTTTGTGAAAATTAACAGGGATGGAGATGATCGTGTAATTAACTTAATGGCTATTAATGGACAGTTCATGAAATTCTATATGAATCCATGTAAAAGCAGCCAGAATGAATGGACACCTAGGGGAAGAAGAGGTAAAAGAACTTCTGTAACAGCTTGGACCAGTAAGTCTCCCTTTACTAGAAGTCTTATCATTCATGGAACCAATTAAAGAGGATGAAGGTAGGTATGCTACTTGGACCAATCAATAATGATTAATTTAGAAAATATATATATGCAATGCATGGCAAAGCAATGTAAACCAAAAACAGGAGAGCATGAGTACAGTGAGCATCCAACAGAATAGTACAAAATAATTTTCTATGTCTCCCCTCACATCCCAAGTCTCAAAATACACTAACTCTGAGACCATTCAAATATGGAAAAAAGAGGAATAAAAAACACCCAACTGTGCCTCTTTCCTTTTCTCGTTAGTTGTACAACTATAGAAAGCCCAATAGATAACATTCAACTTAATCAGTTGATCAATAGTTAAATAATTTACAAAATAAAAGGCAGATAAATGCCAAACCGAAAACTAATAAAAACAAAAAGCCACTCTAGGAGCACTGAAAGCAGGAAAAAAACTACTGCAGACAACCTTCTTAAGTGTAACACAGCTTTAATGATTCTGCTTTTCGTCTGAAGGACTTCAGAAAAAAACAACTATCAACTCACATCTTTTTATATGAAGTATGGTCATTACCAAAAACAATTATACAATTAAATAATCTAATTACAATATGAACATTTATTAAAGCAACTGTATTAAAAGTATTTAAAAAACTTTTAAAAGACTCAAACACCAAAAAAAATACTAGCCATTGTCCAAAATATTACACCTTATTGACCCTTAGTCTTTTGTCTTAAAGAAAACATTCTGTATTTATAACCTCATTTAATCCAGGTTCCTGATCAGCTTGTAACTTAATTTGCCACATAGTCTCTTTCTTCTCTAGGGAGTTTTTATAATCCCTCTTCTTTTATCCACTGGTACATGTTCCAATAAAAAAAGACATTTTTGCACACAGTACTATGTTTATATAAAGCATTGTTAAGATCTTTGCTTTTTATGGTGTATATATGGTCCTTCATCCTTCTATTTAGGAATCTAGAAGTCATTCCTATATAAAAAGCTTCACAGCCCATACATAGGCTGACATAAACAACTCCTATGGAGGTACAAGTAAATCTTCTATTGACATTCAATATCATATTAGTATATGGGAACCTTATATATCTGCCTTTATAAATTTACCTGCATATAGCACAAAAAACATACTTAAAAGTACCCTTGGATTTAGCTGAAATAATGGGTCTAACTAAATGTTTTTCATATTGCAAACAAAAATTCTTCTTATAAAGAAATAGAGGTTTATCACCAACAGCCTTAAAAAGATCACCATTCCCACTTAATATACACCAGTTGTCAATAATTATCTTCCTGATAGCAAAATGGTCCACAGACATATCTAGCACACAGGCTAAACTATTATTGATATTTCTGTTACTACTACTATTATTGGAAATATCACTGTGATTATTTGCAGATTTATATAATATCGGTGCAAAAAAGGAGGTTCTTTTTGACCTAACCTCCATTGCACTGGCAGCTAACAAAAAATCCTTATAGCCTCTAGCTAGAAATAAAGAAGTGATAAATCTTACCTTCTCGTTGAACGCAGCATCATCAGTCATTAACCTAAATATCTGTATAAACTGTCTTCAGGGTATACTGTTCTTAACAAACTTAAGATGATTGCTGTTGTGATGTAAATAACAATTTGAAAATGTTTCTTTTCTAAATATACTACTGCCAAAGGTCCTACCAACAATATTCCATTTCAAGGAAATGTTCAAAAAATGTACATTTAAACCAGTATTTGAAGAGGTGAATTTAAAAAAATCAGTACTATGGTTCAACTCTGCCAAAATTAAATTACAATCATTGAGACCTCCTTCTATAGTAAACAAATAAATTGTCCAGATATTGCTTAAAAAACACAATTTTATTAAAACTAGTAATAGTGGGAAGAATTTTACTCTCATACAAGCCTAGGACTAAATTCGCAAAGGCTTGTGCAGCTGCCGAACCCATTGCAGTGCCATTTGTCTGTTGATAGTACTTATCTTGAAACAAAAAATAATTATTTTTGAGTAGCACCACATAAGATTCACTTTATGTGTGGAAAAGGAAGTTTTTGAAGCCAGTATGATCTAATATATTGACTTCTATATCCCATGGTATGCTAGTAAAAAAGAGAAATAATATCGATGATAAACATACCCATTTCCCTTACTTCATAAGAAAAGTTATAAGAAAAGTTATCATTACATTTTCTGACATGTTCTTGGAAATCCCAGGAATGATGCCATGAAGTTAAATTAACTACCAAGGGATTTAAAACTGAGTCTACATATAAAGAAATTCCTTCAGTTGCACTATTCAGAGCAGACAGAATGAGTCTAAGGGGGGGGGGTTATTTTCATTTTTGTGAATTGTAGGAAGGCCGAAGAGAACCCCTGTCTTGGGGTTCTCAATGACCATAAAATTATAAAAAGAAAACTCTATCTGACAATTCATTAACAGATCATATAAAACACTTTGATGTAATTATAACTGCAAATAATGTAGTCTTCTCTATATTCTTTGATGTTAGACAACATTCTTTCAATATCTTTAATATAATCCTGCTTGTTCATGATCACTATATCTCCCCCCCTTTATCAGCTTTCATGGTTTGCAAATGAGTCATTTCTTTAAGTTGCTTAAGTGCCATCCTTTCTTCATCATTTAAATTTAAAAAAATGTTATAATTTGATTTATTAGTTTTCTTATCTAATAATAGCCTAATATCCTTCTCACAACAATTTTTAAAAATCTGAAGAGTGTTGTTAAGTTTAGGATTAAAAGTGGATGGTTTATGAAAATGATTAAAATTAGTAACATCCTGACGTATATAATGCAGATTCAGCTTCCTAGTAAAATCCTTAAGTTCTAATAAAGTGTTGGAAATGTTAGCTCTCCTGGAAGGAACAGAGTTAAACTACAGGATAATACTTTCTTTTGTGCAGCAGTAAAAAAAAATATTTCAGACAAATTAAACAACTTACAGCCAAAATTAGCATTAAATCCATTAACTTGAAACACTAGTCCTTATTTTGCTGATTTTTACTTCTTGTTTTGTTCCACATCGGTGGCACAGATTCCTTTGGCAAAAAAGGGTTATTTGAAGCACTAGGGAAGCAATTGTCTTCTTTTTCACCTGCTTGATACAGTGGAAACTCTTCAAAGATGTCCTCAAACTCACTTTCCTCACAAGGAACGGCCACCCTGACTGGGTGAGCATTTATATCTGCTTCCAGATTCTCCTGACTCGCCTCATTCACTGGATGCTCTGAACTTAAAAGGGAAAGTACCCCTCTTGAAGAACTCACTCCAATGGCTGAGGCAGTATTAATATGTTTAAACACAGAATCAGCAAGATGGAAGGCCTTCTTTAACTCATAGGCTTCCCTATCTCGAAGAATTTTCATTGTTTTTGAATAATTATTGTCTTTTCAAACTTCTCCAGAGAAATAAAATAATTTTCATATTCAGATCTTAAAGCTGGTACATACTGAAGCACTTCGAGCACCAGCTCATCAGTCTTCATAATAATCGCTTTTAAAGGGCCAGTTAACATTTTTTTGTTATTGATCAAACTGTGTAGAAAGTTGATCCCTACTTTTATTAAAAAACTCCAAAGTTCCACTTTGCAGGAGAACAAAGCACTTTTGCAAAGGATCTGTTCTCCCACCAGCCCCTTAAAATTATAATTTTGCCTGCACACTATCTTTAAATATTAATGAGAAAATTGGATTAAAAATAAACTCTTCTTTTGTCAGTATACATGCTGCAAGAAAGCACATTTAATAAACCAGGACCTCACAAAATTACAAAATCACTAGTCGCAAGTTCCAACTCAGCAAGATATGACAAATACTAGGGTTCCTATTCTGTCAATTCCTACGGGTGAGCCCCTAGATCAAGTGGTGTTGTGACAGAAGTATGCAAGCTGCATGTTAATCAGAAAATGTCCTCTTTGCCCTTTGTTTAAAGTATGCAGTTGGTGGGGAAAATGCCAATATTAGCTTTTATCTCCTACTCTCAGAACTATAGAAACCTTTAAATCTGTTGTGGAGCACTTCTCCTGGGACATCCACTGAAAAATGGGCCATTGGCTCAGTCGGACTTTCCCAGTTATCAGAGGAGAAATAAAATAAATAAAATAAGGCACTTTCATTCTAGTCATAGAATAAAATAAGTAATGTCTTTTGGCTTCTCCCATTAGGGGTTGCCACAGAGGATCACCTGCCCACAGATCGATTGGCAGTGGAGTTTTTATGGTCTCAAGTTGCTAGCTTGGCACCCGACCTTCACAGAAGGCACACCCGTCTACCTGTATGTCTTTAAAACTCAATCAACTACAGGGAGGATATGCAGACACTGCACAGAAGGTGCTTCAGCCAAGAATTGAACCAGAGAACCTCTTGCGTTGAGGCAACAATGCTAACCACTGCACCACCACAGCCTATTACATTTAGTTATAGAATAATCTTGTTTATTAATGAAGAGGCAGAATGTTATGTCTGTGTTGAGTCAAAGGCTGCAGCTCTTATAAGACAGGATGATGAATGCCTCTCAGGTATGTTTTATGAGGGGGGTATGACCACAAACGTCATGAATTATGCAGATGCAAAAAGTCCAAACTGACCCTTCCCTAACAATGACATTCCAATTTAATTTTGAAATGTTTTTGATTCTACAGGGTAAAAATATTTAGGGATACAGGTACCAAATTCATTCACTTCAGTGATATGCAGTATGTTACCCAGTCTTAGATATTCATTTCCTCCAATTACTTCTTGATAAGGGGATCAGGCAAGGGTGCCCCTTCTCCGTACTGAAATTCCTGCAGTGTGGATGACACCCCTGGATGATGTGCAAAAAGGAGGTATGGCTGCTTCATTTACAGATGACTACTTTCTATCAACTGGAATTGAGTTAGCATATTGCCAGAAGTCCTTGGAGATACTGCAGATCTTTTGAGCAGTCAGAATTAAAATTCAGTGCAACTAAGAAATAAGTATTTTCAGTTAATGATGCAGCAGAGACATTCACAGAAAGCAGATGTCCCTCTCTTTTCCATGGAACACAAAGCCTACAGCATACTTAGTCATAATATTGTGTAAAATGGTGAAGAAGCAGATTTCTTCACATCCTAAAAGCAAGGTGGATAAGGCTTACTTTGTCTGCAGGCCTGTGCATAGGCCTTTACCTTGCATCACATGTTTGAGGTTCCTTCGTGGACAAGACTAGTATCAGAGCTCTGACCTGCTCTTTGCATAAGGGTCTAGTGCAGAATGTTAGATAACAGTTTTCCAAAGGAAATGGAGTAGCACCACTGTTGTGAGAGTGAGTTCTTTGATGCAACAATATAGTTATACAAACTAAAGTGGAATGATTCATGTGGGAAAGGTGAAAGGTAGTAAGCATAGAAACTTTAAATAACATGCAACTGGTTATGGAAATGAAAGGGTCCATAGCTGCCTTTACTCAGCTGATGACACCTGGAAACTGGAGGAGGATGAGTTCTGGAGGTGTTTACAGTTGCTTATAGCCATAAGCATCACAAAGCAATGGTCACTGCTAGAGGCCACACTTCCTCCTTTAGGTGTTCAGAGTGCTTTTATGATGCTGCTGTCTCTTCAATGTACAAAAGCATTCTGGGTTTACAAAGACCTGATATCAGTGACTGTAGAGAAGACCAGAAGTAGTATCAGGCAAAACAAAGAGTATTACAGAAGCAGAAAAACTATAGATGTGCTAGAAATTGTACTTTGGGTCTTGAGAGAGAGTTAAGAGATGCTTCTCAATTTCAGCTAAAATACATTGCTGTTTGTTTTTGATGAGTACTGGCCCTGGAGCTTGGTTTTGTTTGGGAGCATTTAAGATTCAGAGGAGTGCATAACCTGTATTTGGTGGATGTAAGGCATGAGTTCTTGGATGCCAGTGTGTGGGAATTGTGTGGCCTTTTCTGACTAATCTGGCCTCAGAGCTATTAATCAACATTTTATTTCTTATTGAGAACGTTTGGTTTACTTTTTTCCCATTCACATTTTACTGGGCTAACCCCTGGGAAATACAAATGGCATCAGTAGGCTAAAAGTTGTATAATGGAAAAATCCACAGCTGCACAAGGAATGGGATAGCCATGTGGGTTTGATGTGATATGCAACTAAACTGAGTAATGGAGCTGCCCCCCGCCCCTCAGGATTAATAGAAACTACCCCCAAATACATGTTTCAGTGTCCTGGATTGGAAATATATGGTGGAATGGCAGAGTATTCCAGAAAATGAGCATGCTAAGTCTTAAAGCTTCTGATAGTTGTTGGTGTGTATGCGTGTGTGTGTGTGCGAGCTTATTAGCTTAAGTGCTATTGTTCCTTGTTAAAATCACTTCTCCGGTTGCACGAAAACAATCAGTTCATGGCTATGTTATCATTAAGGTATTTACTTTCTAATGGCTTGCTGGATATGCTTGAAAAGAACATGTAACTACCGATTAATGCAGCACTTCAGGTGTTCTGCACTCTGTCAAACTCACAATTATGATTATGTATGATAGACCTGACAATATATGAATGAAGTGGCTATTAATATAGTGATTATTTAACTGTTCTAAAGAGTCATACCAGCATCATTCCTAGATATGTTCATTAGTGACATCATTGTTTTGCACTTCATTTTGTTTCTCTACCTTTGTTCCCTAGGAGTACTAGTCCTTTAACATGGATCACTTTTTTCAGATATATTTCGATTTTACTCTCTCAGTCTAACAACTGTCAAAATTTACTGTTCTACAAATTATTATTTCTCAGCATAATAACATCTATATTAGGCACTGAATATTCAGTTCATAACGACTCTTTTCTACTGCACAGCTGGTGACCTCTATATTTGTCAACTGTACACGACCCTTCACCTTGTCCATTTTACTTTTAATATTTAAGTGCTCAGCAGTTTTTTCCCTCTTATGTTTGCCAGCCATCACGTTCCCTAGCACAGGGTCCTGTTTGCTTCCTTTTAGCATTAGACTCCCCATTACTAGTAGGTCACACTTAGCTGTCATCTTTCATAACAGATTATTCACTTTAAGCATCTCTACTGAAATCAGTACTGGGAGTTCTGCACAAGGGAAGCTTGCATACAGATAACTTTCTGTACTGTCTCAGCTGTCCCAATGTTTTTTCATGTTGTGCCACATTAGTATCATTGCAAAATTTTACACCAAGATACCTAGTCAGAAACTGCACCAATGTTATGTCTGGACCCCAGTTTCATTTTGTTTTGCATCCTTGACAAAGTTTGTCTGGTAAATTCATTGGTTTAGATATGCTCTCAGCCGTTTGATTCCTTGTACTGTTTTTTTTCCTATGGTTCTAGCTCCAGGTTCAGTTACTTTCTTGTAGTTTTCCTTAACAGCTTTTTTTTTATAGTTGAATATCTTTTACTGTAATTTTGACATTTGACTAAATCACGGCATCCCAGACTTCAGTGTTTCAGTTAGGTTTTTGATATTCATATTCTGATACAGACAGCTTTATTAGTGGCGACATCAGAAAAGATTATTCTGTAGATATAGCATCACATTTATTATCCAGTTTGGCACAATAAGGACTGCAAGATCTTCTTAATGACCAGCTAAGACTGTGCAAGCACATGGAAGTAATTAGGACTAGTACCTCTGTTTCTTATGGTCATAAAGCTTTTAACCAGGAAAGTTGATCTGCCTTATTTGTGACTGCATGCCTCATCATTATGTGATTTGCTGTTTCCTTTCCCAGTTCAACATTTCTTGACTCTTTGTTGAAATCTGTATTTTTCCTGTTACTTTGCTTCAAAGTTTTTAAATTCCTTGGCCCTTTCGGTACTGATGGCATGCTATTTTACCACCCTTCGAAGATAGATGCAGCTAATTCCACTTTCATCTCCCCCCTTGGTCACTAATGTCACACTCCATACTTTATCAGAATTGCTGAAGTAAGATTCTTTCCAAGCACTCTATTTTTTTTATTATAGAAGGACACCAGATGGAATCTTAACAATAGAAATTTCCTCTGAAAACATGTTATTTTCTTCACATTGTCTTTTTCTTCCAATCACGTTATCAGTTCATGGGTAGTTACTAGGCATTAAGGATGTAAGACCTTTGAGGAGCCTAGTCGAAATTCTCTGTTTCCCAAAACGCTATCTGGTCAAGTGACTTGCTCCAGGTCATCACACAATAAGGAAATGAACCCTGAGGAAAACAATACTTGTACCTCAGGGTGTAGCTAGTTAACAGCCCCCAGCCTTACCTGTCTGGGCTGACTGTCAGAAAGTTACTGGAGAACTTTATTTTTGTCATTAGGTTTTATTCTTCATTAGATGAAGCCCTGCTTTCACTGTCAACATGGGCCTTTGACCTGTCAGTCTGTTTAGATATTGCAGTATATTTTTTTTGGCGTATCTCTGTCAGTCTATCAGCTTTCAAAATCACAGCAAGGGACTGCAAAAGTCACAACTCAGGGTATATAATTATGATGCACAAATTTTGCATATGTGTCCAACTGAAACCTTGATTTAACAACTAACAACATTCAAATTACTTTAACTTATGTTACATAACTTAATGCTTACACTGGAAATGCATTCCACTTACACTGCAATGCTTTCTTTTTTTTGTTGGTGTGGTGTGTGTGTGTGTGTGTGTGTGTGTGTGTGTGTGTGTGTGTGTGTGTGTGTGTGTGTAAAAATGCACAAATACACATAGAATGTTCACAGTCACCTTTTCTGTAAGGTTACTTTGAGCCTTCAGAAATAGATGTTCCAAGACTCTGAAACATAACACTCTGTATTCCCATCTATAATAGTGCACTACAGAAGACACCTTCAGTATCTTTTTTCAGTGTCACTTAATGCCTGGTCACCTTGTACATTACAAAGCCTCACTTGCTTTACTTTTGTCTTGTTGTCTTCTCAAATATATATATATATATATATATATATATATATATATATATATATATATATATATATATGTATATATCTATATATATATATATATATGTGTATAAATATTTTACTCCCTTTTTAAAAAGACTGCTTAACTTTTCATCATTTGGGCCTTTCCCCTCTGACAACAGATGATGATGCCTGTGATTTAAATAATGTAATTTAGTCATAAGAATAAACAAAAATGAAAGGATACAACTCTACAACTGACAATAAAAACACCAACAAATGTGTGAAATATCTCTGTTCAGAAAACATCAACATGAAACATCCAAATCACAAGGCATGTATGCATTTATGAAGTGGTCTCTGTAAACTGAACAATGTGATTGGCTAACAAGTGTGTAAAAATAGCACATACCTAAAAAATACTGCAGAAACAGTATGTCATTTCATAATGCCATGCTGAGTTGTACATTAAATAAATATTAACTAGATATTACCACATATCTAAGATTGTAAGACCCCCATAACACCCTGGCTGTGAGGTAGCATCTATTCAACCCTTGCATTAGTATATGTTATTACAAATCAATCTATCGAGCTATGTGTATCTGTGTAATATACCTATATTTCTATCTACATCTACCCTAGGATTCAGAAATGCAATTCAGTGCACAATACCACTCTCAACAGGATTGCATAATGCATTATGCACGAGTGATTAAAAATTGCTTTATTGCTAAATTGTACAAAGACTCCAGCCTGTAACATGGCAGTGATGTCGTAGTGAAGGCTGCGAGTGAACATGACAGAGATCTCTTAGTGAAAGGTGCGAGTGAACATGACAGTGATCTCTTAGTGAAGGCTGTGAGTGAACATGGCAGTGATCTCTTAGTGAAGGCTGCGACTGAACATGACAGTGATCTCTTAGTGAAGGCTGCGAGTGAACATGACAGTAATCTCTTAGTGAAGGCTGCGAGTGAACATGACAGTGATCTCTTAGTGAAGGCTGCGAGTAAACATGACAGTAATCTCTTAGTGAAGGCTGTGAATGAACATGACATTGATCTCTTAGTGAAGGCGTGAGTGAACATGACAGTGATCTCTTAGTGAAAGCTGCGAGTGAACATGACAGTGATCTCTTAGTGAAGGCTGTGAGTGAACTTGACAGTGATCTCTTAGTGAAGGCTGTGAGTGAACATGGCAGTGATCTCTTAGTGAAGGCTGTGACTGAACATGACAGTGATCTCTTAGTGAAGGCTGTAAGTGAACATGACAGTGATCTCTTAGTGAAGGCAGTGAGTGAACATGACAGTGATCTCTTAGTGAAGGTTGCGAGTGAACATGGCAGTGATCTCTTAGTGAAGAGTGCGAGTGAACATGACAGTGATCTAGTGAAGGCTGCGAGTGAACATGACAGTGATCTCTTAATGAAGGCTGTGAGTGAACATGACAGTGATCTCTTAGTGAAGGCTGCGAGTGAATATGGAAGTGATCTCTTAGTGAAGGCTGAGAGTGAACATGACAGTGATCTCTTAGTGAAGGCTGCGAGTGAACATGACAGTGATCTAGTGAAGGCTGCGATTGAACATGGCAGTGATCTCTTAGTGAAGGCTGCGAGCGAACATGACAGAGATCTCTTAGTGAAGGGTGCGAGTGAACATGACAGTGATCTCTTAGTGAAGGCTGTGAGTGAACTTGATAGTGATCTCTTAGTGAAGGCTGTGAGTGAACATGGCAGTGATCTCTTAGTGAAGGCTGCGACTGAACATGACAATGATCTCTTAGTGAAGGCTGCGAGTGAACATGACAGTGATCTCTTAATGAAGTTTGTGAGTGAACATGACAATGATCTCTTAGTGAAGGCTGCGAGTGAACATGGCAGTGATCTAGTGAAGACTGCGAGTGAACATGACAGTGATCTCTTAATGAAGGCTGTGAGTGAACATGACAGTGATCTCTTAGTGAAGGCTGTGAGTGAACATGACAGTGATCTCTTAGTGAAGGCTGCGAGTGAATATGGTAGTGATCTCTTAGTGAAGGCTGTGAGGGAACACGACAGTGATCTCTTAGTGAAGGCGGTGAGTGAACATGGCAGTGATCTCTTAGTGAAGAGTGCGAGTGAACATGACAGTGATCTAGTGAAGGCTGCGAGTGAACATGACAGTGATCTCTTAATGAAGGCTGTGAGTGAACATGACAGTGATCTCTTAGTGAAGGCTGCGAGTGAATATGGCAGTGATATCTTAGTGAAGGCTGCGAGTGAACATGACAGAGATCTCTTAGTGAAGGGTGCGAGTGAACATGACAGTGATCTCTTAGTGAAGGCTGCGACTGAACATGACAGTGATCTCTTAGTGAAGGCTGTGAGTGAACATGACAGTGATCTCTTAGTGAAGGCTGTGAGTGAACATGACAGTGATCTCTTAGTGAAGGCTGCAAGTGAACATGGCAGTGATCTAGAGAAGGCTGCGAGTGAAAATGACAGTGATCTCTTAATGAAGGCTGTGAGTGAACATGACAGTGATCTTTTAGTGAAGGCTGCGAGTGAATATGGCAGTGATCTCTTAGTGAAGGCTGAGAGTAAAAATGACAGTGATCCCTTAGTGAAGGCTACGAGTGAACATAACAGTGATCTAGTGAAGGCTGCGAGTGAACATAGCAGTGATCTCTTAGTGAAGGTTGCGAGTGAACATGACAGAGATCTCTTAGTGAAGGATGCGAGTGAACATGACAGTGATCTCTTAGTGAAGGCTGTGAGTGAACTTGACAGTGATCTCTTAGTAAAGGCTGTGAGTGAACATGACAGTGATCTAGTAAAGGCTGCAAGTGAACATGGCAGTGATCTCTTAGTGAAGGCTGCGAGTGAACATGACAGTGATCTCTTAGTGAAGGCTGCGAGTGAACATGACAGTGATCTCTTAGTGAAGGCTGTGAGTAAACATGACAGTGATCTCTTAGTGAAGGCTGCGAGTGAACATGACAGTGATCTAGTGAAGGCTGCGAGTGAACATGACAGTGATCTCTTAATGAAGGCTGTGAGTGAACATGACAGTGATCTCTTAGTGACAGCTGCAAGTGAATATGGCAGTGATCTCTTAGTGAATGCTGAGAGTGAACATGACAGTGATCTCTTAATGAAGGCTGTGAGTGAACATGACAGTGATCTAGTGAAGGCTGCGAGTAAACATGGCAGTGATCTCTTAGTGAAGGCTGCGAGTGAACATGACAGTGATCTGTTAGTGAAGGCTGCGAGTAAATATGACAGTGATCTCTTAGTGAAGGCTGCGAGTTAACATGGCAGTGATCTCTTAGTGAAGGCTGCGAGTGAACATGGCAGAGATCTCTAAGTGAAGGCTGCGAGTGAACATGACAGTGATCTCTTAGTGAAGGCTGCAAGTGAACATGACAGTGATCTCTTAGTGAAGGCTTTGAGTGAACATGGCAGTGATCTCTTAGTGAAGGCTGCGAGTGAACATGGCAGTGATCTCTTAGTGAAGGCTGTGAGTGAACATGACAGTGATCTCTTAGTGAAGGCTGCGAGTGGATATGACAGTGCTCTCTTAGTGAAGGCTGTGAATGAACATGACAGTGATCTCTTATTGAAGGCGCGAGTGAACATGACAGTGATCTCTTAGTGAAAGCTGCGAGTGAACATGACAGTGATCTCTTAGTGAAGGCTGCGAGTGAACTTGACAGTGATCTCTTAGTGAAGGCTGTGAGTGAACATGGCAGTGATCTCTTAGTGAAGGCTGTGACTGAACATGACAGTGATCTCTTAGTGAAGGCTGTGAGTGAACATGACAGTGATCTCTTAGTGAAGGCGGTGAGTGAACATGACAGTGATCTCTTAGTGAAGGTTGCGAGTGAACATGGCAGTGATCTCTTAGTGAAGAGTGCGAGTGAACATGACAGTGATCTAGTGAAGGCTGCGAGTGAGCATGACAGTGATCTCTTAATGAAGGCTGTGAGTGAACATGACAGTGATCTCTTAGTGAAGGCTGCGAGTGAATATGGAAGTGATCTCTTAGTGAAGGCTGAGAGTGAACATGACAGTGATCTCTTAGTGAAGGCTGTGAGTGAACATGACAGTGATCTAGTGAAGGCTGCGAGTGAACATGGCAGTGATCTCTTAGTGAAGGCTGCGAGTGAACATGACAGAGATCTCTTAGTGAAAGGTGCGAGTGAACATGACAGTGATCTCTTAGTGAAGGCTGTGAGTGAACTTGATAGTGATCTCCTAGTGAAGGCTGTGTGTGAACATGGCAGTGATCTCTTAGTGAAGGCTGCGACTGAACTTGACAGTGATCTCTTAGTGAAGGCTGCGAGTGAACATGACAGTGATCTCTTAGTGAAGGCTGTGAGTGAACATGACAGTGATCTCTTAGTGAAGGCTGCGAGTGAACATGGCAGTGATCTAGTGAAGGCTGCGAGTGAACATGACAGTGATCTCTTAATGAAGGCTGTGAGTGAACATGATAGTGATCTCTTAGTGAAGGCTGTGAGTGAACATGACAGTGATCTCTTAGTGAAGGCTGCAAGTGAATATGGCAGTGATCTCTTAGTGAAGTCTGTGAGGGAACACGACAGTGATCTCTTAGTGAAGGCGGTGAGTGAACATGACAGTGATCTCTTAGTGAAGGCTGCGAGTGAACATGGCAGTGATCTCTTAGTGAAGAGTGTGAGTGAACATGACAGTGATCTAGTGAAGGCTGCGAGTGAACATGACAGTGATCTCTTAATGAAGGCTGTGAGTGAACATGACAGTGATCTCTTAGTGAAGGCTGCGAGTGAATATGGCAGTGATCTCTTAGTGAAGGCTGAGAGTGAACATGACAGTGATCTCTTAGTGAAGGCTGCGAGTGAACATGACAGTGATCTAGTGAAGGCTGTGAGTGAACATGGCAGTGATCTCTTAGTGAAGGCTGTGAGTGAACATGACAGAGATCTCTTAGTGAAGGGTGCGAGTGAACATGACAGTGATCTCTTACTGTTGGCTGCGACTGAACATGACAGTGATCTCTTAGTGAAGGCTGCGAGTGAACATGACAGTGATCTCTTAGTGAAGGCTGTGAGTGAACATGACAGTGATCTCTTAGTGAAGGCTGCGAGTGAACATGGCAGTGATCTAGTGAAGGCTGTGAGTGAACATGACAGTGATCTCTTAATGAAGGCTGTGAGTGAACATGACAGTGATCTCTTAGTGAAGGCTTTGAGTGAACATGACAGTGATCTCTTAGTGAAGGCTGCGAGTGAATATGGCAGTGATCTCTTAGTGAAGGCTGTGAGTGAACATGACAGTGATCTCTTAGTGAAGGCTGTGAGTGAACTTGACAGTGATCTCTTAGTGAAGGCTGTGAGTGAACATGGCAGTGATCTCTTAGTGAAGGCTGCGAGTGAACATGACAGTGATCTCTTAGTGAAGGCTGTGAGTGAACATGACAGTGATCTCTTAGTGAAGGCGGTGAGTGAACATGACAGTGTTCTCTTAGTGAAGGCTGCGAGTGAACATTGCAGTGATCTCTTAGTGAAGACTGCGAGTGAACATGACAGTGATCTAGGGAAGGCTGCGAGTGAACATGACAGTGATCTCTTAAAGAAGGCTGTGAGTGAACATGACAGTGATCTTTTAGTGAAGGCTGCGAGTGAATATGGCAGTGATCTCTTAGTGAAGGCTGAGAGTAAAAATGACAGTGATCCCTTAGTGAAGGCTACGAGTGAACATAACAGTGATCTAGTGAAGGCTGCGAGTGAACATAGCAGTGATCTCTTAGTGAAGGTTGCGAGTGAACATGACAGAGATCTCTTAGTGAAGGATGCGAGTGAACATGACAGTGATCTCTTAGTGAAGGCTGTGAGTGAACTTGACAGTGATCTCTTAGTAAAGGCTGTGAGTG
>NC_056735.1:486311394-486376394 GCF_019279795.1 Protopterus annectens
TTGTTTTTGCTGAATGAAAATATGTCATGCCATTGAGCATGGTGTCATAAATATAAAGGGAAGAATAGAAGAAGAGAACATGTGCTGATGACACCACTAGAAATACCAATGGTGACAGCAAGTATTCCATCTTTGTTCATTTTATGATATATTTTCACTGTACTGGTCATATTATAGTCCTCTGTGTACCATCTTGAGGTTATAATATTAAAAATAAAAGAATAATGTTGAACCTATATTGAAATATCAAAAATGTAAAATAATTATATACTGCCCATATGACATTCACTGACTTCAGAGTGGAGTGAAACGCAATCATGGTTTTAAACATGATGCAGACAAGTGTCTAGGTAAGTTATCACTATCTTAAATTCTCGTCAAAGTTAAACAAATCAGTTAATTGTGGAAAACAAAGGATTGTAATAGGAAATAATTCTGTTGTCTCTGTTATTAATTAGCTATGTTTTGTGTTTACAGTGACAAGAAATTGAAATATTCAGGTTATGTAGATCAGAAGATTCAAGGTTCAATTCCTGGCTAACCAAAGACTGCTGTTCTGACACATAAGGGATTACGTGTTTTGTAGTGTATGGTAGGTTCATGTGTAAGGGTTTTGTGTCAGGAAATCACAGATGTTTTCATGTTCATTCCAGGGTCTGTGAAAAAAAAAATGAAATTAATTTTGCAAAAATATTTCAACTCTGGTAAAATTGTAGGGAGATATATGTAAACCTTTATTCATGTACAGAGTGATAACCAACAGAAATTGGTGGTTGCTTCAAACCAATAGTAACTGCTGCATTATAACTGTGTCCAGATCATCCTACACATATGCGCATGTAAGATTTTTCACAAAATTGTTTTTTTTTCCTGAAATTAAAGAGAACCAAATAAGATAACATTCTAAAGGCAGTTGTCATGTTTATTTTTTTTCTGCATGAGTTTAGTGAAGTGTTGTTAATAATTCATAGGTTCATAGGTTCATAGGTTTATACTAGGCTATCTGCCCTAAGGCATTTATAAGCCTAGCCCAAAGTTTTGTGGCTTACGCCACCCCTTATATGAAAAAATACTGTGCCCATTAGTTTGTTGTGCCTCTGTCCAGCAGTGACACAGAGATGATTCCCGGGGTAAACCTACGATCTCCCATCCACAGGTCAAGATTTCTCTTGAACAGAGCCAGCGAGGTGCTCTGCCTCACATGGACCGGTATTTTATTCCACAGCATTGGGAGTCTCTGAGTGATAAATCTATCCCTCCAGCACGTCCTATTTATATCCGTGCTAAGGTTTAAGTCGCTTGCTCTAGTGGTTTTGATGGATTTGGATTTTTTGAGGTGGAGCATGTCCATTAATTCCGGGTTGGACATGGCCTTGTATGTCAGGCACATGTCACCTCTGAGCAGATGGTATGCGACTGAATAGAGCTGGAGTTTCTTCAATCTGGCAGCATATGACAGATTTTGGAGTCCCTTTATCCTTTTGGTGAGGAACTTTTGGGGTCTCTCCAATTGCTGCAGATGTCGGGTGAGATACATCCCGAATGGGGCTTTGTACTCGATCATTGGTCTGATAAGTGAAGAGTACAGGGGAACAATGACCTCATTAGATCTGGATGTGAATCCCTTCATGATCAGGTGGGCAATGTAGAAGGTCTTTCTAACCACTTTAGCAACGTGAGTGTCAAAAGAAAGGCCACTGTCAACCTGGGTCCCCAGGTCCCTGATAACCTCTTCTGTGCTTAGTGGATTGCCGCCTATATGGTAGCTTGGGGTTACCTTGTTTTTCCCGAAGGGTATGACTATACATTTTTTGGCGTTTAACTTCAGGCCATGGCACTGGCACCAGCTATCTGTTTCCGTGAGTCCCTTCTGAAGGATATCCGTGTCCGATGCACCTTCCACTATGGCGCCCAGTTTGCAGTCGTCTGCAAACTTTGTCAGCCAAAGTCCTCCCATGTTGGCCTGTACTTCTGAGAAGTAGATGCCGAACAATAGGGGGCCAAGGACTGAGCCCTGTGGGACACCACTTGTGACCAGCTTGGAGTCTGACATAGCGCCAGCAACTCTAACCCTGTGGGTTCTGTCCTTAAGCCAGTTTGCAACCCATCTTGTGACATATGGGTTTACATTTAAGCTGGTAAGTTTTTCTACAATACCCGAGTGGGGTATTGTGTCGAAAGCCTTTGCAAGGTCAAGGTAGGCTGTATGGACTGCCTTTCCCTCATCAATGGCCTTGGTGACTGTTTCGAAGAAGTCGACCAAGTTCAAAAGGCAGGATCTGCCCTTGACGAAGCCAAACTGGGTCGGGTCCAATGTCTGCAAGTCCCCTATATCTTTGTTTATGAGCTCCATTATGACCCTCTCCATAGCTTTGCAGTCCAGACTTGTTAAGCTTATGGGGCGGTAATTACCAGGGTCCGTAGAGGCACCGCCTTTGTGGAGTGGGACCACAGTTGCCGTACGCCACTCCTTGGGCACGTATCCTGTGGTAAGGCTGAGATTAAACAGCTGCCTTATGTGCAGGTTTAATTCCTCATTTAGCTCGTGTAGCACACAGCTGGGGACACCATCCAGTCCCATTGATGCTGTGTTTTTAGCATTAGAGAGAGCAGCTTTCACCTACGCATTTGAGATGTCTGGGAGGCTACACTCTGCTGGGATAGTTATCTCTCCTTTAGGGGGGGTGAGGGGGGTGAAGTTTGCACTGAACCTGTCTGCCAGTATGTTGGCAATGTCTGTGGGTTCAGTGATTTTTGTATCATTTTGGACTAATTCTGAGCATATCTGGGAGTTTCCACCCAGGTTCCTAACATAGCTGAAAAAGGCCTTATGATTGTCCTTTGAATCCATGGCAATTTTTCTCTCAAAATTGGCCTTAGTTGATTTTATGAGTGCTCGTATTTTTTACTAATAATGATCAGGGGTGACTTCCCTTTTATGGATTTTGTTCTATCATGTAATAGCTTTCTCCTCTTATTGTAAAGTTTGTTAATGGCTGGGGTCCACCAGACTGGACGTTTGCCCTTTGTGGAAAGAGTCTTGGTTTTATTTGGGATTGCCTGATCCATGCAGTCCTGGAGGTGTTCATAGAAGGCATTTGTAAGGGCTTCCACAGCTTGGGTTGCGGTTTCCACTGGCTCAGGGGCCTTGAAGGATACCACACCAGTCTTGAGTAGTGTGAAGTTTGCTTTAGAGAAGTTCTTCACTGTGGTCATTTTTATTTGGGGTGGGGGCGGGATGTGGATTTCCAGTGAGATTAGTTTATGATCAGATCTCACCAATGAGGGATATACTTCCGGTGTGGAGCATTTTGTCCCCATGTTTGTGATAATGAGATCTAGTATATTTTCTCCTCTCGTGGGAACAGTGACTAGCTGTTCCATGGCATTTGAATTTATGAACTCCAGGAACCGTTGGGCTAGAAAGTTAGGGCTTGAGTAATGTTCCCAGTCTATATTCGGGTAGTTGAATTCACCCAATATGATGGTGTTTGGAGATAAATTTATACCCTCCAGTGTCTTCAGGAAGGCTGTGTGGGGTTCCTGAGTTTGAGAGGGTGGCCTGTAGCATGCTATAATTTGTAGAGCAGTTTTGCCTATGGTTAGTTGCACCTGGATGGTTTCCGAGCTTAGATGCGTTGCCACCAACCTGGAGGTGTGGGTATCCTTTATGAATATGGATACACCCCCTCCTTTTGTGGTGTGGTCCGGGTTTTGGGGCCAGAATGCATGATATGAGGTAAAACCTAATAGTGCTGGGGTGCTCTCAGGAGCCTTGAACCAGGTTTCAGTTACAGCACAGACATCGATTTTCTCCATACTGAGAAGGGCCTCGAGTGCGTGCATTTTGAGATTTAGACTTCTGGCATTGAGCAGCATTACCCTCAGTTTCTTCCCATTTTTGTTTTCTAGGGTGGTAGGTTTAGAATTTGAGCCTTGCCTAAAAAGGCACTATGGGGGTGGCAAGAGCCTTAGCCAATATCCGGAATCCCAGGGGTGACAGGTGCAAGCCGTCCCTTGCGAAGCAGTGTGGCTTGTCAAGCATGTCATCCCAGGCAGACAGACACTGGATCCCCTTTGAATGACACCAGACATTAAGCCAATTGTTAAAGCTGATCATTTTGTCTCTATATTGTGGCATCATTCTTGGTGAAGGAAGGATACTCCTCAGGGTCAGGGTCATACCTGCCTGGGCTACATAATCAGAGAGCTCCTCTATGTCTCTTTTCATGTAGTCCAGGGAGGTACGTCTCAGGTCGTTCACACCAGCATGGACAATGACTGTGTCATATTTGTACTTGCCGTGGAGTGACCCGAGTGCTTGTGTTATGTGGCGGATTCTAGCGCCCGATAGGCAGCTTACTGTGACCCTCTCCTTGTTCAGCCTGGTGAGTGGGACGTCAGTGTGTCTGACTATGGAGTCATCTATGACAAGTATGTTTGGTGTTGTATTTGGCCTTAAGGGCTGTGACTGCTTTGCACACTCATTTTGTGGTTTATGTGTTGCTTGTGGGGTGTCTTGAGGTAGCAGTTGTTTGGGTGTCTGCTTTGGAGGCCTCTGCTGTTTAGGTAAATTTTTACTCAGAGCCTCCGAGTATGTCTTTGTGTGTTTATGTGTTTGATTCAGTGGTGTGGTAGCATTATGTGAGGCTGGTTTTGTGGTGTGTGTAGTTGCCTTCTCCTCCTGTCTGGTCTTGCCAGTCCTGAGTTGAGAGAGCTCAGCCTCCAGTTAGGTTAAATAGCTGCATCTCTCGCAAGTATTTGTGTTATGTGGGAGGAGGAGAGGGTTGTCTGTGTACATGAGGCAATTGTAACATTCCCTCAATATTTCCAGATTCACCAACTGGGCAGGAGAGGACGCCAGCATCTGGCCCTTCGACATGCTAGAAAAATTAAGAAGTTAGGTATGAGACTGAATAAGAGAGGACTTAGTAAGGAAGTGGGTACTCCTGGGGGGTTTCGCAAGTGAGGGACTTTGTATAATATAGAAGTGACAAGTGCTGAGCTTTTTTTTTTTTTTTTTTTTTTTTGAGAAAAAAAAAAAAAACTTTTAGGAACAAGTGCTGCACTTTTTAGTCAAGGGATATACTGTTTAGGTTACTAGTAGAGCAGTTCTAAGGGAAAAAATGAAGAACAGACTTTATGGAGCCAGAAAAAGTTTAACCTTGTTAAACCGGCGCTGCCCGATGCTACTCTAGTGGCAACTCCGCGCTAAAGCACGCTAAAGCGTGCTTTATAGCAGGGGGATGGAAAAGGCAGGAAATGACCCAAAATGGCCACTGAACTACAAGTTACTGTCTTAAACCACTCCTCTGAGGACAAACAGGCAGCTCAGTACTCCCCATTCCCACTGGTGAGTAAAGAAACTTCCCCCTGACCAAACAGAGAAAATGGAGAAGTACAGGAACCAAGACAAAGCCCAGGGATCAGCAAAATCTGATCGCTGGAACAAAGTAGCCAGGAAAGTTAGGAGAACAAGAACATTTTTTGTTGATTTCAAGTTTTTTTTTCACAGACAGAACAGAAAACACAATAAATGCTTTGCTTTTCGATTAAATGCTATCAAAAGCTAGTACACTTGAGTGTATTAGCCTGTAGTTTAACTTTTAAGCAAACTTAAACTAAGAAGTGCAACCAACAATTAAAGCTTATAAAAACAGGAAAAACAGGTAATACCACTATAAAATAGACAGAAACAGTCATCAAATAACACAAATGGTCGAAAAATGCAAGAAAAAATACTTAAAATCTGGAAGGTTGCTTTTTCCTTTCTCTGCTGCTCTAGGAACTCTGCTGGATACCACGAGGAGCTGTGCTAAGTTCTCTACAGCCAGAAAAGCCTGCCAAAGCGTGCTTTATAGCAGGGGGCTGGAAAAGGCAGGAAATGCCCCAAAATGGCCACTGAACTACAAGTTACTGTCTTAAACCACTCCTCTGAGGACAAACAGGCAGCTCAGTACTCCCCACTCCCACTGGTGAGTAAAGAAACTTCCCCCTGACCAAACAAAGAAAATGGAGAAGTACAGGAACCAAGACAAAGCCCAGGGATCAGCAAAATCTGATCACTGGAACAAACTAGCCAGGAAAGTTAGGAGAACAAGAATATTTTTTTGTTTTTTTTCAAGTTTTTTTTCACAGACAGAACAGAAACACAATAAATGCTTTGCTTTTCGATTAAATGCTATCAAAAGCTAGTGCACTTGAGTGTATTAGCCTGTAGTTTAACTTTTAAGCAAATTTAAACTAAGAAGTGCAACCAACAATTAAAGCTTATAAAAACAGGAAAAACAGGTAATACCACTATAAAATAGACAGAAATAGTCGTCGAATAACACAAATGGTCGAAAAATGCAAGAAAAATACTTAAAATCTGGAAGGTTGCTTTTTCCTTTCTCTGCTGCTCTAGGAACTCTGCTGGATACCACGAGGAGCTGTGCTGAGTTCTCTACAGCCAGAAAAGCCTGCCAAAGCGTGCTTTATAGCAGGGGGCTGGAAAAGGCAGGAAATGACCCAAAATGGCCACTGAACTACAAGTTACTATCTTAAACCACTCCTCTGAGGACAAACAGGCAGCTCAGTACTCCCCACTCCCACTGGTGAGTAAAGAAACTTCCCCCTGACCAAACAAAGAAAATGGAGAAGTACAGGAACCAAGACAAAGCCCAGGGATCAGCAAAATCTGATCACTGGAACAAACTAGCCAGGAAAGTTAGGAGAACAAGAATATTTTTTTGTTTTTTTCAAGTTTTCATTCTTTTGAGAAAAATATAAGTAAAACAGGACTAATTAATTAATCGGTTGATTAATTAGGGGAAAAAGGGAGAAAGGGTAACCTGGTTGTAAAAGGTTTGGAAAATATTGGAAACTAGATGAAAATCATGAGACAAAAAGCAATGAGACTAGTTGCAGAGTTAAATGTAATGCATCAGACAGCATGAAGAATATTTTTCAGTCTATGCATCAGGGGATAGTTATGAAGTATGAAATACTTTTAGCGGTTATAGTTTTATTTTATAGTGATACTGACAAAGGGATTAATTAGTTTATAAAACAGATTTAATTGCTTTCTTCTATCGAAGAAAAGAGTGTCAGCTATAAGTCTGACAGGTGGCACAGAGAGTTAAGGCTGAGCCTTGCAGTTCCTATGGTACAGGGTGTGATTCTCTCAGTTTTCCTTTGCCTACATTGTAACCTTGAGCAAGTCACTTAACCAGGCATCGCTTTCAGATTGTTTGTAAAAAGGGAGCTGTGTGTCCAGTGAACCTACCTAGTTAACAAATGGGTATTATTAGGACACAACAAGATTTTGTTAGAATTATATTAATAGGAAATGCAGTTATTTTATGTTTACATTTACCAGACAGTTTTCACGATATAAATTGGTCCTGAGGGTCTAAAATACCATAAGCTCCAAACTGAAAAACAGACTGAAAACACGATCTATAAAAACAAAGAATTTATTAGTCAGGTTAAGTGCTTTCATCCCTATAATAACTCTAGGACCTCTTCAGAACAAATACCAAACCACATAAATGCTCTTATATATACAGAATTGTTAAAACCTTAATTAATCTTAATTAAACAATCAAGCCCCATACTTAATAATTAAAGAAACATACAGCACTTAATAAATCACTATTAAATAGTCGTACCATTTCACACAAAAAACTTATGTTAAAATATTGACACAAAAAGTATTATACCACAACAAAACAAATGTCATTATATGTTTATATATTTAAAAACATCTAAGTGTGAAAATATGATTATATGTCTAAAGCCCTCTTTTTTAATATTGGTAGCAATGAGAAATTCTCATTATGTCCTGGTATACTAGTAGAATTCAACTTAATTATCCAAAATAATTCCCTTATTTCTATTTGAAATTCCCACCACCCTCCCCTTGGACTTTGCGGCACTACTTCTAAGATCCTAAATTTAAATTTTGTAAAATCCTGGCATTCTATGGTGTTTTTGTAAAGGGAATTGTTCATATTTCCTTTTGAAATAGCATATAACTGCTCATAAATCCTAGTTCTAAATCTTCTTTCTGTTTTCCCCACATAATAATTTCCACACATTTGACAGACAGAAATATAGATCACACCCTTAGTATTGCAATTACCTCTTTTTAACCTAACCTGTTATGTAGTTCCTTTTAAGTTAATGCTATTAACATCTAAAATAAATGAACATTGCTTACAACTACCACACTTGGTTGTGCCTTTCATTGTCAAAGGGGGGTGTACATAGTTATGTTTGAATAAATATTTTTTTTTCCCGGCTTTAGAAACAAAACAAGATCCTTGACCCAACACCCCCATTATGTATGGATTACCCTTGAATATGATCCAGTTCCTAGAAATTATTTCTCTATTTTCCTTTTCACCTTTACCATAGGAAATAACCATACTCCTATTAAAACTAAGACCCCTATCATTAGTTCTAAAATGGCCTGTCGAACCATTACTACCTAGAAGTGGTTTATGTTTAGTTCCCCTTCCTGCAGAAACCTCGTCAATAATAGAAGTTAGCAATTTTAAAGGCTAGTCTCTCTTTTTGAACATTTCTGTGATAGTTTCCATTTCCAAATTGAAGTTAACCATATCAGAACACATCCTGACTGCCCGTACTAATTGACCCTTAAAAATGTTCCTCTTTGTATGTACAGAATGGTGACTTTGATAATCCAAATAATTGTTAGAAAATGTCTGTTTCCTAAAGAGCTTGGAAACAAAAGATCCCTTTGTTCTATCTTTATAAAGAGTCATGTCCAAATAATTAATAATAGTGTCTGAAATTGTGGAAGTAAACTTAAAATATATTCTAACTCTATTCAAATAATCTACAAAATGTGTTGGTAATGGTGAAACTTCCTTCCAAAAAATAAAAATATCATCCAAAAAATGGAAATAAGAAAGCCAATGCTGACTGCATAAAGAACCAAACATGTTTGGATTCCCAGGCATATAATACCAAGTTGGTGTAAATGGGTGCACAACTGGCACCCATCACCACCCCTTTTATTTCTTTAAAGTATTCCCTTTCAAAAGTAAAAAAAAAAATATTTGACAAAATATATTCCATAGTGCCCATAACAAAGTTCACCATGGTGTCACTATAAACAGTGAGCTCTCTAATGGCATCATGGAATACGTCCAAACCTTCTTGATGGGGGATTGATGTAAAAAGCAGCAATTCTTCGTATACCAACTCTCATTAATTTTGGTTAAAAAAATCTTAGGAATCTTTTAATAAGAAGTGAATTGGTTTTAGGAGAACTAATGATAGAGGCCTTAGTTTTAATAGGTGTATAGTTATTTCCTATGGTAAAGGTGAAAAGGAAATTAGAGAAATCATTTCTAGGAACTGGATCATATTCAAGAGTAATGCAGATATAGCATTACAAAAAATCATTTCCCAGTCTGCAGATATGACGTCTTCCAACCTGTCTCTCTTCAGAAGGAAAGCAATACCACTAGGTGATACAAGAAGAACATCTCCCCACCTGGAGAGGGAAGGTCCACCTGATGAGAAGGAAATGCCAGGATCTCACCACTTCTAATTATCAAGTAAGAATGAATGAATTCAGAATGGTAGTCAGCAGTAGAGAAGAGGGACATAAATGTTAAAAAGGAATATCTTCATATGAAGAAGAGTATCTGAAGACTGGAGGTCAGAGAAATTTGTTGTGGTCAATGATCAGTGGGAAGTAAATGTGTGATGTTGCACTACCAATGTATTGCTTTTAGTATTAATTAAACCAGAAACAGTGACAAACAGCTATATGCATCGGTTTCTTTTGTAGATCACATATTATTCCAACAAAATATATTACATCTTTGTATCTGGATCAGTCACTGGAAGTATGAGTAAACATACATTATTACCTATTTTTTGCCTCTGTTACAAAAAAGTCATTAAAAGTGTTGGGATGTCTCCTTACAGAAAGGAAATGTAATACCTGTAATTAAGATTTTCAAGGGCAGGAGTATTAGGCACCTAGGAAACCTGTTAAGTAAAAGGATTTGATTGTAAAGGTGGATAAGTAGGTGCCACAGAAAAACAGGAGGTATATTTGGAGGAAGGCAGGATATTACTAACCTTATGAATGCATGCAAAAATAAACAGTGAGCAAAGGGTAAGTCTTTTACCAGAAGAGGGGGGCACACACAAATGAAAAGATGCTGAAAAAATGTGGCAGCTATACTTATAACACCAAATAAACATCATATAATTAAATACATGATGATTTTAAGTTAAAGCATAGATGGACATTGGAGAAACATGTTGCAGGCATAAAAGAAGTGCAGAATTCGACTACATAACAGAAAAGCAATGGCACACTGTTCTCATACCAGTCTATACCACAAGTTTCACAACAGCTTCAGTTCACTAATTATTATTGTCATGTATTTTAACTGCCTGTTGACTAATGCATTATGCAGTAAAAACAGACAAGTGCAACAAGCAAAATTAATTTCTTATTGGGAGTTTACTGTACTTTTATTCTAAAAATGTGATTTTATGAGTTTTCATAAGTATGTCTCTGATTCACATTAACTAAATGGTTCTAAAACAAACTATATCTCCATATCTCCTTTTATCTTTTTTCCCCTCCCCCCTTGCCCCTACCCCCTAGCTCACCTTATAAGTCTACCCCGATCCCTGGTGCCGCCATCTTTTCTTCTTTTACCCTCCATCTGGCTGCTGTGCGTCCTGCTCCTGAACTAGAACAGTAAGAGAAACAATGATTTTTTTGCCTACAATGTTTGCTTTTTAATGCTTACTTTAACTTCTAAACCGTGTTATTGCTTTGTAATTGCTAATTGCTGGGCTTTGCTTTGATGCCAACGCTAACAGAGCGTTTGTGTACGCTGCTTGTAACGAGTGTTCATTGCAATTACTTCTACTTAATCTTATAGTTTGGGCTAATTTATTAATGCTTTACTGTATATCTAGCCATTTCATGTGTACTGCATATGAATAGGCTGTTTGAGGAAGTTCCCTGGCAACGCCAACAAAGCGTTTGTGTACGCTGCTTGCAATGAATGCTCATTTTAATTACGGCTACAAAATCTCACAGTTTGTGATAAATTATTAATGTTCTATTGTATATGTAGCCACTTAATGAGTATTGCATAAGAATAGGCTGTTAAAGGAAGTTCTCTGCTCTTAGGTACTGTTTCCATATTTTTATATATGAGTCGAGCCCTCCCTGTTAACCTATACAGCTTAATAGCGTGGTCCATGTGTAACGAAACCTGGATCCTGAACTACTGCAGCTAGTCCCTTATTAAATGCCTTCTTCTGCGATCACTTCTTACACTGTTTTAGGCTTACTCTTCTAATTATTTAACAATTTGATCTAACCCATTCAGGCTAATACCTTGGAAAGAGTGTGGAGACATAATTTTTAGCCAGAACTCTCTTTTCCCATAGTCTTAACCATTGCACAGTATCGCTCGGTTGAATGTAATAGCCCACCCCTTAGAATTACTACACCCAGTTTCACGAGTGGAGCTAGCTTAACCACAAGGATATCATAGCTATTTCCTGTGTTCCTGTATTAAAGCTGTACCTGTGCTATATATTATATATATATTATACATAGACAAATTACAGCTTTTTCCTGTACTCAGAAATGACCTCCGTTTCTGAGTTCTAATCATCTATTACTACTATTATAACTTCATATTGCTGTAGCTTTAAAAGCTTGTAAGTGCTGCTAAGAATGGCCAATTAATGTGGTAACATCTGTAACTGTTTTTGAAACAACTGATGACTGTTGCAAGTTAGTACTGCTCTGAATTCTAATTAGCCTCCTGCTGAAATCTGATTTTTATAAGTCTGTTAGCACCACAAAGCATTGTTGTTGAAAGTGTTTATATAAATGAACCATGTCTGTATAACTCCTTTTCCTTCTCTCTACATTGTATCTCTAAGCCTTACTACATTTTCTCTCCCTCTGTATTTTACCAGCACTGTGTTCCAGTTTTGTCCCTGCAACAATTACCTGCATTCTCCCTTCTGGACACCTCTGAACACTAGGGCATCAAAAGAATTACCTAACATCTCCCAGAAAAAACATTTTACCTTTGAAAAGGCATTGAAAGTATGTATTGATACCGACACTAAGATATTACAACAAGATAATTGTCATGTTTTGCTAGGTTAGGGAAACTAATCAGGCAGGCAGATCAGCCAGCAGCCAACCCCCCCACATCTTTCAACTTCTTCCTTCCATACTATCACCCCCTCACATAAACTGAATCACTCACACTCCCCTTTAGCCCCCAACTCTAGTTGAGACAATCCCATTGCTATACAATGAGTGGCCACCAGGTGGTGCCTCAAGAATTAGATCTCTGAAATACTAGCTTTCTGTTCTGTAATTTCCTACCCCATTTCTGCAACCTGACCCCATTCACTCTGCTCTCGGTTTCCTGAATCACTTACCCACCAGTGCTCCTTACCCTTAGTAATCCTTCTATCAGTGTCTTCTACTCACACTTCTTGTCTTTCTTCCTGCTAACCTCTGAACATTGCCTACCTTTCCCCCACCTTCAGACTTACCTGCTGTTCCTCTCACTTCACTGATTGTCTTCCTCCACATTCTCTCTCTTGTCTCTAACCACTCCGTTCGCCCTTCGGGCTCACTCCGCTCCCCTACCCTACCCCCAATTCCCACCCACCCCCACTGGTCCTACCTTTATACCTCTACAAACCACACCCCTACACAATTCATACCAATCAGACACACCTTAACTACAACATCCCTCCCCCCTCTATTTCAATACACCCACTAATTACACATCTCTCCTCCTCCTCTAACTGATTCTAAACATACTATTACTTCCTAGTTAATCTCTCACCCTCTCTTTCTAACTATGCACATAACACTAAACACTTCTCAACTACAAATACTAGTCATACTATCACTTTTAACTCCACTCACAACTACCTATATCTTAACCTCCTACGAACTACCCATATACTCTACCTCTACATTCTCCTCCTCTCAAACTTCTTCACCAACAACATCGTTTGCTGTGACCTTCCAAAATCCCACTCATAAATCTAACTACTTTCTAGCTAAATTTCACAGATTAGCTCATATTAAATTCTATAACCAGAAAACTAGAAAGTTCACCAACTACTTTTGTAGAAATCATCAACCCAAACAACATCCACTTCCACAATCACTTTTAGACGGAGACATCCATCCCAACCCTGGCCCTCAGCACACCCAGACCATAGAAACCAACATCAATAACAAAACTAGGCCTATATCTCCAACAAAATGTACCAACTCACTCACCTTAGCTCATCTTTATATACGTAGTATTTGTAACAAAATTGCTCAACTCCATGCTCTCCTTGATGCCAACCAATTTGATATCCTTTGCCTATCAGAAACATGGCTAAAACCTTCTATTAAAGATAATGAAATCACCCCACCTGGATATAAAATCATAAGACTCGACCGCCCAAAAAAAAAAGGGAGGAGGTGTTGCAATTCTTTATAAATCACAGCTACAAATCACCACTACAAACCTGAACCTCCCCTTCGTCAATAATGCCGAACTAATATGTTCTAAACTCCAACTAAACTACAGCAAAGCTATTTATATAATTTGTATATATCTCCCCCCAGGAAATAACATTAATGCTCTTGAGTCCATCCTTAGTTGGCTCTCTTCTAATGTTCCACAAGAAATATTAATCCTAGGTGACCTAAACATTGATTGGAATTCTTGCAACAACTCAAACCCTACCTTCCACATTAACCTACATGGCTTCTCTCAACTTATATCAGGCCCTACCAGAACTAATAAAATCAATAATAATGAAACCACATTAGACTGGATACTTACAAACACTCCCCAACAAACGTATAACTCTGGCACCCTACCAGATGACCTAAGTGATCACTCATTAACTTATATTATTAGAAAAAAAGCGACATAACTTTTCCAACCACTTTCCGAACACTACGTTCAAAAAAGCTATTTAACTCTGAACTTTTTTCTAACAGAACTAAAGCTATGTAACTGGACCCCTCTAAAGATATTCCCTCTTAATGATGCAGTACAATACTTTGACTCCACGTTCTTATCTATTCTAGATCAGCATGCACCAACTCGCACTATTAGAACCAAAACCAAACCAGCCCCCTGGCTTAGCAATGATACTAGACACAAAATCATTACCAGAAACAAAGTCTGGACTAAATGGCGTACTACCAAGTTCCAAGCTGACCATCAAACCTTCAGAGAATGTAGAAACAACACAAAAAAAGCCATACGGTTAGACAAAAAGAACTACTACCTTCATTTACAACAAACATCCAATAAGAAACCAAAAAAATTCTGGTCCACCATCAATTATCTTCTATCCCCAGGCCAAATTATTACACCCAACACAACACTGACAGCCCTATACAAACAGCAAATGCCTTTAAACTCCTTCTTCACTAATACTATACAAAATCTTGAAAATCACCTATCTCCCGATACCTCAAAGATACTTCCTTCTTCTGTAAATATACCCTGCTCATTTCACTTTCTTCCCATTTCTACATCATGTATTTCTTCCTTGCTACAAAAACTTAAACCTACCACCCCCTCTGCAGACAAACTCCCTGCCGAGTTCCTGCAAATAGGAGCTAAAGCCATTGTGTATCCCATTTCTATATTAATAAACAGATCCATCAATAAAAAAACTGTCCCTGAAATCTGGCAAATATCTCATATTATCCCACTACATAAAGGAGGAAACTCCAATTATTTCTCTAACTATCGTCCCATAGCTTTACTATCCCTTATTGCCAAAATCATGGAAAAATGTATCCATAAACAACTCCTTAACCATCTTCTCCAACACAACCTACTTGCTAACTGTCAGCATGGTTTCAGACCTTCACAAAGTACTACCACTGCACTGCTCTCTTTCACTAATACCATAAACTCTAACCACAACACAAACAGTCTCTCTTCAGCACTATTCATAGACTTATCCAAAGCCTTTGACATGGTGAATCACCAACTACTCTTGCACATTCTCTTCTCTCTCTCACTTGATCCCCACAGCATAACTTGGTTTAAATCTTACCTTGAAAACCGCCAACAAGCAGTACTCTGGAAAAATTCACTATCTGACCACCTTCCTATCTCTCTAGGTGTGCCACAAGGCTCCATCTTAGGACCACTTCTATTTTCCATCTTTATCAACGACCTCCAATCAGCTATCCCTCATACTACCTGTATTCAATATGCAGATGACTCCACTATAATCTGCACAGCTACCTCTCAAACTGAACTTCAGACTCTTACCCAAAAAGCCTTTAACACAGTAGAACAATGGTTCTCACAACGCTGCCTCCTACTCAACCCCAAGAAAACTAAGCTACTACTCTTTTCACCAACACGAAATCACATCCCCCTAAATTTCACTATTACTTCCAATAACAGTACTAGTATTTCTCCAGACACCACCACAAAATTATTAGGAATTTCTATACACAATAATCTTAATTTTGAAAATCATATTAACTCTACCATAAAATCTGTGAACAAAAAAATAGGTAGCTTATACAGAATCAAACCCTTTCTTACTCCTGCCACTAGAATTACCCTAGCCAGAACTCATCTGATCTCTACTTTACTTTATGCATGCCCTATTTATACCAATCTCTCAAAAACAAATCTCAATAAACTAGTTATATGCTACAATAACATTGCTAGATTTGCTACTGCATCCCCATTCAGGACACATCATTGCCTTAATCTTAGACAACTAGGTTGGCTTGAACTTCCCAATCAGATTCAACTACAACAACTTATAATAGCTCACAAAACCCTGTACCAACCCACAAAAACCCAAATACTCAATAGCCTTATTACCCCTTATTATAACCTTAAACATCTACGGTCTTCTAAAAAACTTTTGATCAACACCACTAGACCCAATAACTCTGCAGGAGACTGCTTGTTCTCCAACTCAGTAGGAAAAGTATGGAATAAATTACCCTCAGACATCTCATCTCTGACTTCTCTCCCTCTGTTCAAAAAAAATCTCAAAAAGTATCTCAATAAAAAAATGCTATGCCCCTGCACTAACCCAGACTAACCCTGTTTTTTCCTTCCCTGTCATTCTTCCTTCCCCCTGAACCCAATTACATCCAATAACTCAGTAGGGGACTCTCAGCTGCTCAATTTTCCACTATGATTTGGAATAAAAGACCCACTGCCTACTTACCCTAATGTCTCTCCCTTTCCTTCATAAGAGTATCCCTGCCTCTCTTTCATAACAGTAAGTATTCTACTTCCTCTATGAAAATAATCCAATCCTTAAACTCTACCTATACTATCCCTGATACCTTTCCTATCTTTCCTTCATCTCTGTTCACATTTATTATAATTTCATTTAATATGTTTTTATAATGAGGATTGTGCTAAGCACATCACACAGTAACTGATTTTCTATATTTCACATGTTTGTAAAGAGTACTCTGTTATGAACATCACATAGCCTGTTACTTTTACTCTCTTAAAAAGTAATCTCAAAAAAAAAAAATGTTTTTCCTGTTTCCATTGCATCTGCATTTATTTTTATTGTTACACTTTATTAATTGATGTACTAATAATTTGGAGCTTTTCTCCCCGGGCCTCTACTGAAAATGGACATATACCCAGCTAGACTAGCCCGGTCAACAAATGTAAAATAAAATAAATAACATAAAATATATAATTTCAGACTGGAAACAATATATCCCCACTATGCCAAACAATAAATGCTATTAAATAAATTTAAAAACAATACACACAAAAGCATACAGATTAACTATTTGTTCATGGCAACCCTTTTTCTTTTTCAGAACAAGGTCTGGAAAAGGATTTGTTTTACTAGAGTAATTGAAAGTCTCAAACCACTATATCAATATTACCACTTCAAATGCACTTGAGAAAGTTATTAGCACAACATGTAATATAATTGTAGCAGATGCAACTTATTTTTCATAGCTGTAATGAAGTGTGTGATGCAGGGATCCTGAGTTGATTGCCAGCTTAGTGTAGATACGTAGTGTAATTTTTGTTCATTTTTAAACCACATAACTCCAGGGAATGCTGTCTGGTTGACTGGCATTGTCAGTCATAATACATAATTGGAAACACAAGACATCACAGACCAGGTTACGTAATGAAACGCTTTATATAAAACATTTTCATGTCCTAAAATTAAAAAAAAAAAAAATATATATATATATATATATATATATATATATATGTGTGTGTGTCTGTGTGTGTGTGTGTGTGTGTGTGTGTGTGTGTGTGTGTGTGTGTGTGTGTGTTTATATGTAAATGAACTGAATCTTTATGGTCTTTCTTATTTATGATCTAGTAACAAAACAGATAAGAAACCATACAAACTGTTTGAAAATGATAATACAGTATTAAGTTTAACTAATAACACTTCATATTTAAAAACAAAGCTTAATTACATAACAGGTATTACAAATACAATAGAAGTGTGAACATATCACTAACTGAACTTACTGGATGTGGGCATAATATGCAAGTAGAAGGATACGTGTTTTTAATTATACTGATTAACATGATTAATTCAAGTTTTTGAAGCCCAATTTTCAAATTCTTAGTCAGTTTGCATCTAGGAATAACAACTATGTAACAGTGACACTGGTTCTAAAGGACTTAGTTGGTGGGAGAGGGCATAATATTTAACAAAACGTAAGGCCAGACCAGTACTCTTAATACAAGCCTGTCTGTAATCCTGCTGTAAAGGAAACAGTGCTATCTAGACCTCCTAAAATATCACTATTCCTGATGAGACACAGAAATGTGAGGCCCAGGTCAGAATAGTTTTATTTACATCAATGTGCAGTCACCAAACCCATTTTAAAAACTTACTACAGAAGGTGTTCAGTCAGCAAATGTATATATGTCACAGTTTGCCCAGACAGTATCTAATGGTGCATTTACACAAGTCCCGTTTCCTAAAGAAATGTGAAATGTACAGTTGAAACCTTTGGTTTGGATATTCATTAATTAAAATAAAACTAAAAGTCTTAACTAGCTTGTTATCCAATTTAAGCTAAAAATAACTCACTGCTTACAAGGCTTTTTTTTAGATGAAATAAAGCAGGGTTAGGGATGCATGCAAGGACATACAAGTACAGATCATCCTCTGACTACTGATGAAATGACTTTGTGCACTGTCTACAAACAAAAATTAATCAGTACATTCCTTCATGCTGACACTAAAGGACATGATTAGCTGGTAGCAGGGATGAGGCAAGACATTCATTATATGGTCCTTGCTATAGCTGGCAACCACCTCGCTGGGTTATTTGAGGCAATGTAATGAAAATATCTGCAGGTAACAGTTTACAATATACAACTAAAAAAGCAATATTTTAATATAACCACAAGTGGTATAATCCCATTCTGTGGTCTCAGCCTGCTTTGTGCATTGACTGGTTAAATGTGTGCTGTCGGCAATCACACTGTTTGCTGGATTAGAATTCAAATGGACAGATGAGTGGACAACAGCAGCAGTGGTAGCAAGCTATGTTAATAGTCATCCCCCAGGTCCCTTAGAAACAGACTGTGCTCTTGTAACTTTTCTCCAAGCCCAGTAGGGCATTTATCAATGCTGCTGTCAGCTTCTTCTAGAACACGTGTATGTGATGCTTAGCAATGCACTTATGAAACCTGATGGCTGGTTTTCCTATCTATTGCAGAAGTGACTGGGCTATTTCTCCCCTGCCCCCTTCACACCATTCTCGTGCATATGAGTTTAACAATAATATGGTATAGCATTTTACAGACAGTACGACCAGTGCAGTAGAACAAGAGACAGATATCAAGCATTTGTTTAAATTTACACTGTAATCAATCTACTTATTATATTTAACATTTGTTTACCAGGAAAGTCCAACTTGGAAGAAAGCCAATTTTCAGTGGAGGCTGAGAGAGAAACACTCCAGACACATGTCTTTGAAAAGTGGAGGAAAACGCAGCTCCCGGAGGAAACCCACATGAATATAGGGAAGACATGCAGACTCCACACAGAAGGTACTTCAGTCGAGAATCAAACCAGAGCACTTCTTGCTATGAGGTGACAATGCTACCACTACACCACTGTGCAGTCAAACTGATACTGAATAAACTGAATTTCATTGAGGTTCTTATACCAAACAGTAACAATTGTCTTGCATTTGTCACCATTATTTAAAAGTGCAAATACATAAAACCACAAACTTAAAGATAACATGTGTTAACTTCATATCACAGATTTTCAAATCAATAAAAAAATTACTGAGGAACAGTGAAAATATATTTACTGACTATTTCTTATTGCATGATGTCACTGTTTTGATTGTTGCTGTTTAGCTAGTTGGAGGCTTAACATCACCTAATGGGTGAAATGGAGAAAACACAATTAAGGCATGACTCTGGCATTTGTGGTATTCTGTGCTTTGATATGGGAAACTGTAGGCTTTGAAGCTGAGCCTACATATAAAATTATTATTTTAGAAACAAGCTTTTATATTGACCAGTGTAGAGCACTGAGGCAACTGATTTCAGGCTCAACTTGCTAGTAATAAAAAAAGGAGGGAAAAAATCATTCACTAACATAACATGCATAAGATAAACAAACTCTGTGCAACACAATACATAGAATAGCATACATAGTATAAAAATATTATAAGGCTGTTGAAAATTCACTGGTTTATTAACAGGAACTAATCTTAAAAGAGAAAATTGAACAAAGTTAAAACATAGGTTCCAGAGTTCAGTACATAGTGTGGCTTAAAAACACCTAAGAGAATGTCTTCTGTCCAAGTGGTACGACTTATCTATGAAGCAACAACAGTTACAGAATAAAATGGAGTGAATTTTCTTTACCATTCATGCCTTGTGCTACTGGTTGACTCTGTGAAGCATTGTAGATCATTAGGTACACTCAAGATCAGTCTTAGGTCAAGTGGTGCCCTAGGCAAAAGGGCTCCGCAGTGCCCCCCCCACCACTCGGTGTCTCTATCCTGGTCTATTTACACCATCCAGTTTACTGGAAAGTATCCCTGCTAGAATGGCACCCTAGGCCTATGCCTAAGGCCATCTATGGGTACACTGCATACCTGTCGATCGTCTGTTTTCTATTACTTTTATAAAACTAGCTGTTTTTAGTAAAAACTAAAGTAATGTATAAAATTGCTATACAATATATCACCACAGTTTTCAAATAAACATTGAAACAACTGTAAAATTAAAATAAATAATACATTTTTACAATGTACATATTCATAAAGACTTGTCATTTACAATTGTATGAATGCACAGAAATAAGCACTTTCACTTTCTACATGAACTGTTAAAGTGTCAGAACAGAAACACTAGTAAATTATACCGTGAAACACTGTAACATATATTTTACAAGCAAATGACAACGTCAACATAATTCTATATGCAGAAGACTAACTCTACAGTCATCTGCTCGGCCAGCTCAATCCCAGATCTGGTAGCCAAAACACAATCTGTCTTTTCCACCACTGAAGATTGGATGAAAACTAACCACCTGGCCCGAACCCAAACAAAACAAAAGTCATAGTCTTCACTCCATCAAAATCTACCTTAACACCCAAAGAGACTTTCAGAATATATAGCCAAAACCAATCCCAAATTGAAATTGTCCCCCACACAAAACTCCTCGGGGTAGTTATAGACGAACAATTAAAATCTGATAATCACATACAGCAAAATATCAAAAATAAACCCCATCAAAAACTAGGATTGCTTTACAGGAATTCCCAATTCCTAACTCACTCTTCTAGAAAAACTATAGCTTCCACCTGTCTGCTCCCCTCTCTTATGTATGGTTCACCAGTACTAACCAACCTCCAATTTTCCCTTACAGCCAATCTAGAAGCCTGCTAATAACAAGATATCCAGATTCGCAACTAGCTCAAGATACTCCTCCCACCACTGTAAGTCTCCCCAGTATTTAAATTGGCTTGAATTTTTTCCTAACTACCTATACTATATACAACTTGCCACCACCCACAAACTTATCTTTAAACCCTCTGACTGTGCATCCCTTAGTTCCATCTTTAACCCCTACAATCCAAATAGGCCCCTAAGATCTGACAACACAAACCTTCTCCTGGTGTACAAGCCAAAGCGTTCACACAGACAGCTTATCTTCTCTTTCTCCCTTGCCAAAAAAGTGGAAGACCCTCCCACTATCCCTTAGAACTATCCACAGCTATGCCACCTTTAAGTCTTCCTTACACTCTTATTTCTCCTCTTCCTGGAAATGCTCATGCTTCAACACTTCTGTTAATATGCAATCTTTGTTTTACTGTGGAGATTTTCTCCCCAGGCCTCCACTGAAAACGGGTTCTTTATGGCTCAGTGGACAACCCTGGTTAACAAACAGCAAATAAATAAATAAATAAATAAATAAATACATGTAATCTTTTAGAAATACTGGCGGTTTGTTGTGCATAAGAGAAGAGCCTAGGGCTCCTAACTAAGATTATCACTGGTCTGAAAATCATAATGTACTAGGAAATACTGGAAGCACTGTCCTTTTATTCAGTATCTTATGGACTTCTGATGAGTGATCAGTGGCTTGACGTCCATGCCATTAGGGACCCATTGTTCCTGTATATCTTGTATCTCCAGAAATCAAATAGCTGCAGTTATATCAGAGCAAGAAATCTAAATCTTCACCAGCAGATAAATAAAACATGAGAGATAGATTCATCACCCTCTCCCCCACCTCTGGAACAGACTCCTCTGCAAGTTAAGATGTGCGGCAAACTATCTTCTTTCAAAGAGGACCAGGATGTTTGGATGGGTATTCATAAATTCATCATGGGCTTGACCAGTCTTTTCCTCAAAGAGTGAAGGGAGTAAGCTCTAAGCATGGGTACTGGCAAGGTGTAAATTGTTACAACACTCACTTACCTTGTAGTTACTATGATTCTATGATGCTATGCTCTCCATATAGTACAGTCCATCTGAAGGATCTCTTGGACATTAAAATCATCAAAACCAAAGTAATTAACAATAAAATGAGTACTGGCTATACTTTACAATGTAAAGTATTATATATAAATAAGTCTGCAGTTACCTTGTGTGACAGTTATTTTCCTTTTTACATGTTTCAATTCATAGGATTTTGGTCATACAGAGAAAAAAACACATTATGCATCATCAGTTTCATTAACATGGGTGGAATAGATGAAGGAAGAAGAGGAAGTCAGCCTAGATGAAGTAAGAACAGAACTAAGAAAAATGAAGTCAGAAAAAGTAGCAGGTTAAGAAGAGGTTACGGCAGATATGATGAAGATGTTACATGAGTTAGGGGAGAAATGGCTTCTAAGGGTACTCATAGCAGTTTGGAGAGAAAGGAACATCCCAGATGACTGGAGAATAAGCATTCTAGTGCCAGTGTAAAAGAATAAAGAGGACATTCACAATGATGGCAGTACAAAGGTATCAAACTCCTGTCACATGACATGAAAGTTCTGGATAGGGTGATTCATAAACAAATGCACAGAGTAGTAGAAAGAAAATGGAGATGAGCAGTTTGGATTCATTTCAGGATGTGCCACAACTGACCTGAAAAATTGCAGTGAGAGAGAGAAAGAGAGCTGAGAAGAAGCTAGAGATTATTTTAGACTTGGAGAAAGCATGTTACAAGTTCCCAAGAAAGCTGGTTTGTGCAGTCTTGTGGTGGTTCAAAGTCCCAGAAACATTGGTAGAATTAGTGCAGGCTATGTGCAAGGACCCAATGACTCAAATACAAACAGTGGATTCACAGGGGGGCTCCCAATGGGAGTGGGTGTGCATAAGCTCAGAGCTGACAGTATAAGCAAACAGGTTGAAGGTACAGATCAACAAAGCTGCTATATGCAGATGATGGCATTACATACAGACTGTGAGGAAGAACTTCAACAAATGATAGGGAAATGGAATACAAAACTGAAGGTACATGGGGATGAAACTGAATATAGACAAGTCAGTTATAAACACAGCAAATAGGAGAAATCAGAAGAAGTTAAAAACTGAGATAGAAGCGAAACTGGTGGAACAATGTAACAGTTTTAAGTATGTGGGAGGGGCGGTTGAGGACAAGGGAAGGCTGAATGAGGAGGTCAAAGTTGGAATCAGAGGGGCTGCAGCCAACTGGCACAAAGTATCAGGGGTAGTGTGTGACAGAAGAATGCCAATGAAGCTGAACACTAAGATGTACAAACCACCTGTGTGGTCAGTACTACTGTATGGTACAGAAACCTGTATAGTGAAAGCAGAGCAGATGAGGAAGCAAGAGGTGATGGAGAAGAAGTACCTGAGATGGGTGGAAAGATTCACATTTTGAGACTGATGAAGATATGAGGACAACATAGCAGATGCCTATTTGCAGAGTAGGTCAAAGGGAACAGATTATGGTGGCTTGGGCCCATGTGCAGGAAAGCATAAGATAATTTGGTGAAGAAGGTTTGGGACAGACAAAAAGAAGGCAAGAGAAAATGAGGGATTGTTCTAGAGAAGCTATGACTGTCACAGAGGTTAAGAGAGTGACAAATCGAGAGAGATTGTGACAGTTGATGAGACACCCTGATTCCATGTAGCTGATGGTGATCTGTTTAATTAGCATTGCGTCGCTTACCTTTATGGAATATGGCACGTGTATTTTTTTGTGTGTCAGATTATCTTCATTTTAGACTTGGCTTGTGTGTTACAAAGAAGCATTGTCTGGGAGAAATGTGGAATGACTTGACTACAAATGGTGATATCTCAGTCTAGAAGGTACATTTCAGTAGTAATTCAGCAGGTGAATGTCAAGTGGATGTTATATGAAATATGTCTGCATTCTTTTGGAAAGATATGAAGACATTGCTTCCAGGACACAGACCCAGTAGTAGTGGCCCAGAGCTTTTCCATTATCTTCATAAGTTTCTCTTCAGTTTCACTGGTTATGACCATAAAATTGTATGTTTCCAATGCTTACATCTCATGCTGTCTGTGAAGTCACTAAATTATTTCCCATTACATAAGGAGTATATTATCTTTTCTCAGTACTCAAGGAAAGACAGATATTGAAAACATTTAAGTCTGGTCTTGGTGCGTTTACTGAGGTTACAAGGACAGATTCCAAAACAGGGTATTTTGAATAGTTATCTACAATGACAAGAAAAGTATAGCCCTAAGGGGAGGAGGGTTCCTCTATAAGTGATCAAGATCCAAGCCACTAAATGGAAAGTACTAATTCCTGAAAAATCAAAACTTACTTCCTCAAACCATTAAACTGCATAAAACAAAACTCATGCTTGCATCCCCATGGAGGACTTCAGCTGTCCACTCTGGGGAAAGCAAATGCTCTCATAAAACCTCCAACAACTGTGATCTTTCAGTATAAGTAAAGTAATAGCAAACACAGTCAGAGAAAGGTAACAGCAAGGGAACAGGATCAGAGAACCAGGTCTTAATGGAATAAAATTGGATAAAAGCCCATAAAAGTCAACACTTAACTCAGACAACAATGAGGAGGCCAGCACAAACATAAGTAATGGTTCAGTTTATTAGAGTGGGATGCTGACATGTAACATTTCTTTTCAGCTTTTGCAGGAAACAATGTCATTTTTGCTGTCAACAATGCTTTTTGCTATCACTGTGCATTGATATTGTTTATTTGCATTTCTAATAATTTACTGTGAAGGTGTGTTGGCAATCAAAGGGGCATTTATCATAGACGTATTACCATAATAGTGTAGTTCATAAGAAACTGTTAAGTTATTCCTCCAACAGGCAAATTGTTTTTTAAATCAAGTGCATGATGTACTGAGTTATTTATGGTGATGCGGGTATTTTTCTGGAAGAATTGCCTCCTCTTCAACGTCTTTGAGTGTAAATGCCCTAGGTCCTACTCCACAATTAACTGGAAGTCTTCTGCAATGTTTGCAACCCTTCAGTGATCTTGAGAGAATCTTTGATGTTGCTGGTGCATGACATTCTACATAAAACCTATTGGATGACTCTTTCTTTCCAGTACTATTATTAACATACACTTTTATAGTTAAAATTCCTTTCTGTCAATATAGGTCTGTAGCTGGGATCTAGAATTCTTCCAAATAATTTTAACTGGTTTGCATTATGTTAAAAGTGTGAAGGGTTATCCACAGTTGCACCTTACAGTTAAAGTTTTGTTCTTTCAGAATATCATTTTTTCAACATCTGTAAGGGAATGACTGGTGCAGGCATTTTCATACATCCTTAAACTTGTATAATAATGGTACAATGTTCTTTTGGGACTGTGTCTACAGAAAATATCGTTTTTCTTCTTTAAAATGTCAAAATATGTCAAGAATGGCATCGGGTTCCTTGTAAGGCTTGCATCTACAAAAAAAGCTTTTTCTTCCTTATATCTGTTGAAATGTACCATAATAGTCCACACAGGAAAACCTTTCTTTAACTTTTTAAGGACTGATGGCTTTGATTCCAGTGCTAGTGTAATATTTATTATTAAACACATGTCGAGTTTATATTATCACAACATAATCTTGGCAGAAATGTACAATAACTAACCAAATGCAGGCTTCTGACAGTTGTGTGGTATATTGGTGATGGATCTTGTTGTAGAGCAATCATTTATTGTTGTATAGCAATTACTGTCCACTGAAATATCATCTTTAAAGAATTTAAACCAATAAAACATAAAGACTGGTTTGTTAAAGTTAAATGCTGTTTTATTTAATGCTAGTCCACTGTGCTGCAAATATCGTGATACTTTTACAATTTTTTGTAGTTTTGCGATGCACTGTGGTATCTTCACTACTGTTTCTAGCACCTGATTTGCCTTATAATGTTTGCTATATTTTGGAACCATTTAATTTATTAATTTATTACAACATTTAATTTCTTGTACTTTATTTTCACAAGATGTGTTGTCACTGGTGATAAACCAAGAAACACAAATATAAAATAAACCACACTCAGGAGAGAATGAGGGTAGTCCAGAAACGTCACAACAGCACGTAGTTCAAGAATAACACTTTAATTTAGCTTTTTCATTAAAAAACTAGACTTCATCAGAATACCATATGCCTTACAACCCAAGTTTAAATACCCTCCCCAGCAGTACATCAAACAATTAAGTGACATCACTTCCCCTTATAAAAAGTAGTGCACATTCAAAAGTATAAATTTGTATACAATAAAAAGGTTTGAATATCAACCCCTATTAAAACATTCCTGGACTTAATGACAGGATTACTATATGTTCTTTGTTGAAGCTGAAATCATTGTATTTTTTATAAAAGCTGCTTCAACAGAATTTAATTTAACTAATTTAATTGTTTTATCACTGAAGTTCCTTAACGTTTTTAATAGGGGTCGATATTCAAACCTTTTTATTGTATAACATTTATAATCTTTTTTAGTAAATTAATTTCAACATTGTTCTGAGCTTCCACAAATCTAGAGGTATATATGATGGGAAAGCACAAAAAATTGCATTTTAAAAATAATGAGATTTAAAAAAAAACATATTTCTTAACTGTTTTTAGGATTAATTTCATATATGATTAGTCTAAAGATTAAAATGAATTTCCTTCTAAAGTGTGTTTAATTAATCAAACAAATGAATTGCTACATACTTCTTATTATTCATAGTAGATAAACTATAAGAATTTAGTATACTTTTTTCCTTTAAGGTTTTCCATTAATTAGAATATGTTGAGTCTAGCCAGAGTATAATAGGCTTATAATTTGCAGCAGTAGAATAAGATTATATGCCAGGAAATGAATGTCACTATAGTCCCACCATCGAATATGCTTTTTATAAACTATACTCAGCTTTTTATGGTACCATAGTATTGAAGTTAACATTTTTCTATTTTCTGTAATAGTTTTTGTCAGTTATTAAAGCTCTTGAATGCAGTATTTTAATAAGAACTAACATATCCTCAAAGGTAAAAAATACTCATTCCAGTTTTTAATAAGGAGCAACACTTTTTCAATTATTTTTTTCAAAATTATGATTAATAATCTTACTCACATCTTGATACATTTTTATTCCTAAATATTTTAATTCCTATCCTTCCTAATTATATTTATATTTATCATTTAACTTACTATCGAGTCATTGATTTGATAATAGTTTCAGTTTTATTATTATTACATTTCAGCAAGAATAATTCTTGAAACATTCCAATTTCCTCATCTATTTCTTCAGTTCAATAGTTTAAATCTCCTATAGTAAGGAAAACATCATTTGCAAAAAGCTTTATTTTAGATTGACAATTCTTACTAATTGAAACACAGTCAGTTTTATCATTGCTTCTTAAATTATTAACTAAGGGTTCAATAACTAATGCAAATAGTAGTGGAGATAAGGGACATCCGTGTTTTGTGCCTTTGTTTAAGGTGAATCCTTGAGAGATGTAAGATCCAGTTTTATTATATGCTTTGGAATCTATGTACATTTTTTTGATTTTCCAATAAATTGTTCTAGAAATGCAACTCTTCTAAAGTTTTAAATAAATAGTTCTAATCCACAGAATCAAAAGCTCTCTCAATATGTAAACAAATTAGAGCCAATTTTTGTTCAATCTATCTGCTAAATCTAAGATTGTTACTACCCTTTTACTGTTATTATAAGTTACTCTACTGGCTATAAATTGTGTGTGTTCTTTATTAATTTATCTACTATATCTCTTAAGCTTATTGTGAACATAGAAGAAAATATTTTATAATCTACATTTAATAATGATATAGGTCTATATGATAAAATTAACTTGTTATCCTTTCCTTGTTTAAGTATAGGTGAAATTATAGAAAACTTTCATGAGGGAGGAATTATTTTATCACTCTGGATTATTTTGAAAACTTCACCCAGTAATTCTAAAACATTTAACACAAGGCAATGATATAATTCCATACTTAAACCATCTAACCCTGCAGCTTTGCCATTTTCCCTTTTTTTCTTCTTCAACTTCTATTAATGTAAAAGGTTTATTCAACAAAGAAAGTAGCTGATTATTAAGTTTATTAGTAACATTTCTCTTTAAATACTTATCAGTTTTACAACCATTTGGATTATTGTTTTTATCTTTATGAAGATTCTTGTGGATTGTATAAAATAATAAGCATTTTCTCTATGTCTAAAGTAAGCTTATTAATGTGAGGATTTTAAATATTATTGATTTGTGATATTTTTGCCTAAGATCTTATTTCTATTAGCTAATCCGTGAAGACATTTTGGAGCCATTACATAACTCTGTACTTTAAAATTTTATAGATCTCCAACTTATGTGTTAAAATCAATTGATTGTTAGTTTTTTTAATGACTTCATTATTATCTAATTTCTTTGTTTGTTGTTCAAACCTCGATTTATGTATATCATCTTGTACTTCTAATAACTCTTTATCCGATTCTTACATTTTATTACTAGACCATCCTCCCATTATATCCTTAAATGCATTTTTAAAGAATCCCACAGTGTAACTTTACTAACCTGACCTTTGTCATTCAATGATAGAAAAGTCTGAATTTGTTCCTTAAGGTAACTCTGAAATTATTTTACTTTCATCATATATATATATATATATATATATATATATATATCTTAGAATTATATAAATAATTTGAAATGTCCTTAAATCCATTGATATGTTAATACTTAGTGCATTATGATCAGATAAAGGGCAAGGAATAATTTTAAAATAACTTTATTAAGTAATTCTGTGGAAGCGTAAATCCTGTCAGTTCTAGTTTGCTTCCTGTGCATAAGATTAATGGGCGAAACATAATGACTTATCTTCTGCTTTTACTATTAAATCAATTAAATTATTATTACTAATCCATTTGTTTAGTGCTTTAGCTGATGACAGAATTTTAGCTTTCTTCTGCTCACTTATATCCTCCATACTAGATTAGCAGTTAAAATCTCCAGCTAAAATTAAACTACCCTTCCAATGATTTTGTAATAGGTTTAGGTGATCCTTGGCCACCCTTGCACCTATTCTAAGGATCCAATAAAAAGTAGCTAGTGTATAGAGTTTGCTATTGTATTTAATTACTGCAAATGTATACATTCCTTTGGGATCATTAAAAGAGTCCATGATCCTAGGAGCAGTACAGTGGATTTCATCCAAAGTATAGCAGTCTCTCGCCTCTTTTTTAAAAGAAGCAGATGATAACATTTCATACTTTAAGAATATATCTCCTTTATTTAATTTTAAATATGGCATTAACAATTTCCTTTTCTTGCCATTGCTTAATCCAGTTACATTAATAGACAATAAATTAAAACTCTCCATAGTGTGTATTTGAAAAAACTTTTTTACAAAGAGATACCGGGTAAATTTAATAAAGCCTACATGGTCTTTTTACTGTATAGGCACTGTGGCATGCTGCTTACATGAAAGTGAGCAGGTTTGCAATCCAGTAAGCACTGCTGAGTGGCGCACACGAGCGAGCCAACATGGGAAGTTCCATGGCATGCAAATCACCTCATAAAGAGGTGAATCTCATGCAAATGAAGTAAGTACAGTGATCCAGTAAGCAGACAGGCAGCCCTGCAGACCCCATGTCAGTGTCCATAGTGTACACAGGAAAGTTCTGTGTACAGGATATCAGTCAGACAACAGGGGATGTAAAAACGCAGGTAGATGGACAGAAATGGCATAGCACATACAGATATGAGCAAAACTATCCACAGTGTGTCCAAAATGTAAGGGAAATAATTTAAAATAATTTTATTTTTTTTAATGATCTGGGTGTGTTTGCTCAGAGTACCACAGTGTACAAACATGCTTTTATGAAAAAAAAAAAGAGTGGAAAAAGCACATTTAATAGATGTGACAGAAATGCATTATAGGACCCTGCATGGAGTATCTGCAATGATGGAATGGTGCTGTTGCAAACAAGGTAGGGCCTGGAACCTTGTAGTTTGCAGGTTGTGTGCATGGATCCCTATGCAAATGAGGTGGAGTTACTGAATAGCATAAATGGGTATCCGTGTCTGCATATCTCTTCTGTGTAGGCACAAAACTGTGCTGGTTTTCACAGAATAGGTAGCTGACATCAAGAGGGGGTGTGTCTGAGGACTTGTAAGCTCATTGGAGCTCAGCTGTGCCTGTTTGCATGGTGAGCCACTGTGCTCAGCAGGATGGTGTGTACACTGCTTGCTAAGCTTTATTTATCTTCGGGGCACGTGTTACTATGTGTTTGTATGGCATGCCAATGTGCTGAGCGTGACCTTTCAGGGGTGTGTGTGCAGAGACTGCTGAGCTTTGTTTACCTTCACTGTGCTTGTTTCTGCATGTTTGTGTGGGGTTCAGCTGTGCTGAGTGTATCTAAAAGCCAATGATTTATTAATTACTGATGGCCCCTGTTTCACTTAACCTAGGGCTGTTAAATCTTCTTAATGATGTATTTGGCAGGTGAAATGCATCATAGGTAGCCAATCACACAGTTAGCACCTTCAGTGGAGCGCTATAAAGTATACATATACCTGAATTCTGATTTTTCACCCATACTCTGCACCATTAGAGTGCAGACTTGGGAATTTTAACTAAAACAATGCTAGGGGCTGCTTCAAGTCTGTTACACCTGTATGTGCTGGATGCAAAAGTTAGTGCTGCTGGTGCTGCTGACAATAGGCCTAGGCAGAGAAGGAGAAGAGTGTTCAGGCCCAGGGTAACCTTCTAGGAGCTACATGAGCTGGAGATTGTAGAGCACTACAGGGTGGACAGGGACATACTACAACAACTCGCTGAGCTCTGCTGCCTCAACTCAGACCCAGAGCCAACAGATAGGAACCCATCCCAGTAAAAACAAAGGTATGTGTAGCCCTTATGATAATAGCTACTGGTACCTTCCAAAGACCAACTGCGAACATGATGGGAGTCTCACAGGCATCAGCATCTAGGTTACTCCACCAGTTTGTGGATGCCATGCTACCACATGCCAGTGAGCACATTTATTTTCCCTTCATCCTTGAGGTGATGGTCAGCAATATGTAATACTTCTACCATGTAGCACACTACTCAGAGGTACTGGGTGCCATAGATTGCACTCATGTACTCATCAAGGCACCACCCAGTGAGGAGGGTATAATCTACGTCAACCGCAAGGGATACCACTCCATCAACTATCAGGTCATGTGCAATGCCCAGGGCATTATCATGAATGTGTGTGCTGGCAGTCCTGGCAGTTATCATGACTCCCATATCTGGCACGCATTACAGCTGTACCAGATGTTTGCAAGGGGGAGCATCCCACATGGCCATTTACTGGGGGATGCTGGCTATACCCTGGAACCACAGGTGATGACACCCATCAGAAATGCACACCCACCCACCGAAGAATGCCATAAATAGTCATACACACAAACTAGGAACATCATAGAGAGTGTGCTTGGGCTGTTGAAATCATGGTTCTGGTGCCTCAGTATATCTAGTGGAGCCATGCAGTACTCTCCAGCCACATGTGCACATATGTTCACAGTATGTGCCATGCTACACAATATGATCTTATGGAAACAGCTGCAGCAGGATCAGCAAAGGGAAGGGATACACAGCTCCCATCAGTGCCTAGGTCACTACAGCCACACTCACAAGAGGACTTGGAGGAGGAGCCCCCTGATGATGTCCCTGTAGGCAGATGTAGACATGCCCAATAACCCCTGGCATTGGCTAAGAGACAATGCATAGTACATTCACTGACAATCTAGAGCCCCAGGGACTGACACCTTACTCATACTTACATACATACAGTAAATGTGTTGATGCCAGGCAACCCACACTACCTGTACTTATCCATGTATTGATTGTGCACTGCTTGCATCACACAGAGTCAAGTCCTGAACTACAAGTCTCTCAACTGCTGCATTCACAAGATAAGTCTCTAACCTACACACCAATTGTAAGGATTACTATAATATAGCATATGCATGGATCTGCTGCTGTTATGCAAAGAAATATAGTGGGCTAATTGGACAGATGTAACACCCACATGGGACTATAGATACCCAATCCAATAGTAAGTGTTCCTTAATAGTCACTAGACCTCATGGTTGGAATATTCACTACATCAGTCAAGGGAGATGTTAAATAGTGGGCTCACATGATATCTGGACTACTTTATAACCCAGCAGATCATGTGCTGTTGTTCCACCACCCCCAACACAGCAGTGTACCCATACGACTGCTTTAACAGAAAATCATCTATGGTATATCAGCGGACCAGGCAATCTCAGAGCTGTAACATGGACATTGCTCACACCATTGTATGTCTCTCCTCATGCAGGATAACAATGTACATATTTATGCTGTTGACTGTGTGAAGAATGACTCCTCTCTGTCTGGTGACCCGAGAGGCTCAGTGTACTATGGAAGCTAGCATGGGTGATGATGTTGATGGTTCTAATCTGTAATTACTCACATCTTTTGCATATGAGGTAGTACTATGTTGGTGTTTTCACAGACTGTCATAACTCTTACTGCAAGAAATCTTGGGGGACAGAGGCCCAAACATAGGGTCAGACTTCAAATATTGTCCCCATAAACCTAGAAAGTCACTGGAAGTAAAGATGTTGCATTATTACAAATGCTCTGAATGATATAACATCTGAAAAACAAATGTTTCTCTGTAAGTAGAATAATGTAATGATGTCAATATTTAATACTTCACCAGAAGACCAGATATGTATGAGGAACAGACCAAGCATATGATGCAAAACTCTGGACAATCTGAGGAAATCAGGACAGTTGACAGGTATACAGGCTGCCAGTCTGTTGGTGGTGTAACATTACTGGCTCACAGCTTAACTATAGCACACAGCTAGGGAATGCTGTGGTCAGTTTGAGTGAAGTGCAGTACTGCAGAAACAGGGGCGGATGTTAATGTCTGTAACATACAAAAGCACAGACTGGAGTGCAGTTAGGTGTGGACTGGAGTCACCTTATTAGTAATGACAGTCCCACTGGGCATGCCCATACACTTAGTTAAAATGAACGTAATTTTGTTGCCCCATTCATCAAAATGACCTGTTATGTATAAATGTTTATACAGACAGATATAAGTATAGATATCCATCTGTCACTATCTCGCTCTCTCTCTCTCACATGCCTAGTACAGCTATTGCTATGTAATGACAAATAGATATGTACTGATATATATAGCTGTATATATTAACTCATGAACCCCGAGTGCCATCTCACAGCGCCTCTGTGCTTACATCCGCGCATGCTGCGAGACAATAGTAATCGCATGCAGTTACATCCGAGTCCCTTCCACAAGCGTATCTAACTTTACAGCCGTATTGTAGCTCCACTATTAAAAAAATAAGTTGAAAAATACCTGAACCTTTTCAGGTACTTTCTCAACTTACTTTTCAGCGTGGAGTTACCTGATGTTTATATTTGACTTTTCTGAGAAAATCGACTGTAAAGTCAAGTAACCTCAGTAAGACAATTCTCCATGGACTGCAAGAAGCAAGTGATGGCAGCCAATCCATTTCCAGAGAGTAGAGGATGAGTGGTGTACAGGAAGCGCTAGCTTGTGATATTTACTTGCTGCCACTGTGCAAAGAATGTATTTCTCCCTATGTTTGGGTCTTTATCACCCTTACCCACTATTTCCAGCTTTCTCAAGATATATCGTGGTGAAAGTTTGAGAGCTATGCTTGCCTCGGTAATTTCTAATGGTGTGTGTGTTTGTGCGTGTGTGTGTATTACTGATTAATAAGGGGATCAAAATCTGAAGCTGTGACCGTAAGGTATTGTAAAAAGAAAAAAAAACATTGTACATCGCATCAACATCGGGAACAGTAGACTGACAGTGATAACATTCACGCAGATTACTGACCACCCCCAGAAAAAGGCAGGAATTAAATCACTTACTATACCTCTTTATAAGCAATACAAAAAAATACAGATATTACTTGATAATGCACTCAAAACATGAAACAATCTTCAATGTCAGACACCGAAGTCTGCAACTAAAGAACTAAAATAACATTTTATGCTTACTTAACATATCTGCTGAAAGAATACTAGATAACCATACTGTAAAATACTAAAGGAAATACATAATAAAACAAGTCTTACCATCCATAATCTCTCACACACTATTCAACCCATCATCACTACTACTCGCCGTGGTTACTCATTTTCTTCACTACCCTGAAATGATTGCTGTTACACAAATGTGGGTGTACTACAGGGGTAGCATACACTGTGTAGTACAAACCTTTGAAGTATATCATACACCTCTGATTTGAAGATGGTGTTAGTGTAAAAAAAAAAAATCTCTTGCTTTTATTTTTGACACGATCCACGTTCAAGACATACTGACTGTACACACTCCCAGATTTCATCTTAAGTCCTTAATCAAACATTATTATACACTAGTTACTAAGAAAAGAGTTGCATTATTTGAATTTATGGGCCCGCTGTAAGGTAAGTGAATAAATGAAAATATCAGTGTTCTTCAGTTTTGTCGGCAACTAGCTTAGTGTGTTGTGATTGGACTAAAAAAGAGAGGCTGAAAAATAAAAAAATGAATGCTTGGGGTTGTTTAAGAAATAGACAAAAATTGTGATGTTTACATAAAAGTCTTCTTTCTGATAAAGAATGCATAAAATATTCTTTCTGATAAAGAATACATGAAACTAGGTGCTACAGGAAATCACAGCCAACATGTGTCTGACTGTCAGCTATATATAGGTTTTTCAACCTTCAAAAGCAAACTCTAAAAGATAAAACACAGTCTAGTGTGAAGTAAAGGTGATGTCAAACTAAAGAAATTAATGTTGGCTGTTCATTCCCTCTCGCCTGTGCAAGAGAAATACGTTGTTTTGGATAGCACTTGGATGCTATTGTTGACAGCATTTTGGAGCAAGTCATGTAGAAACATATTTCTATTATTGCTTGATATTGCAAATGTTCTGGCTCACATAAATAGTGGAACATGACTGAACAGCAGGAAAATGTAAAACATAAGCTTCAAGTGAAACTGTGCCAAACCTGAGATAATGAAAATGCTAACGATGGAGATGAAATGGACAAGTATTTGACCTATTCAGTCTGCAATGTTTTAACAGCTTAGCCTGGCAGTATAGAGCCGAGATTCCTGCTGTAGACAGGAAGTCTTATTTCCACATTTTATCTTTATGTACGTATTCCATCACTAAGATTATTATCCAGAATGCTCCCACTTCAGCCAGAAGGACAGAGAGAGACAGGGGGAGAGATAGATTTGTTTAAGTTAGATATAACCAGGCTGAAAAAAAGGGTATGATGTAATACACTAAAGATACCTTGACAGACTGCCAGATGTTTGATAATACTAGCAATAGTAAAATCATTCAATACTCTTGCATTCAGTAATACTGGAAACTTATCTACCACTTTTCAGAGAATTCAGACAAAAAAAAAGAGTGATAAGGATAATGTGCAACTATAATCTTACAAGTCTATCCTACAGCAAGAATGGAGATAACTTCATTTGCACCAATTCCACTGTGTTGATATGATTTGTAACCATATATACCTCCCATATGCGTACATGTTCACAGACACATATACATAACCAAGATATGAACCATGTTGAGCACTTCTATCAAAATATTCAGTAGAAATAGTTAATATTGTTCTATGTTGATCTGGTGACATATCTGCATATATTGTATATCTAGTTTTAACAAGTAGAATACATGACTATTGGGAAATAAACGAATGTCTGTGGTTAAAACTTGGTAAGAAGGGGAGAACAAGATGCATTGCATATATTGTTTATTTGTGGATGGGTTCTGTTTATATGTACCAGGGATATGCAGGGAAAGTGACATGGATTAATATTTAAGTTGTGTCATGTGACCCTAGTTGCCATCATTAGACAGTTTATTACAACAGGAGATATGGGGCACAATTTTTATGGCAAGTTCCAATTCATAAAGAAAACCAAGAATTGTGATTAGTTACTTAATTCATAGAAGAAACATTAGCAAGTAGCATGATTAATTTCATTCTTCTTCTTAAAATAAATAATGTAGAGAATTTTGCTGTGGCGTGCAAAGTTTGATGTTTACCAGTATTTGTAGTTATGCGAGTAGTTGGTTGGCTGCTGAATATAAGGAGAGTCTGCTTATCTATTGGGATTGTTGAAGGATTTAAACTCTTTAATTTAAGGTTAGGATTAGTGGACATGACCCCATTCCCCTGATATACACAGCTTTGCAGGTCACTGCAAATTAAGCTTTCTGAGGTGGATTGCTGAAGTGCCTAAGGATGGTTAGACTTATGGGTCTATAGTTCCCAGGGTTGGCAGATGGGCCTCTTTTGTGCAAGGGGATTACTGTTACTATCTCTACACTGCTGTACTCTTGTACTCTTATCTATTGTCTAGTGGAGGGATATGAACTGGGATGTGTGAGTGAGAGGAAGACCTTACTGAGATATATGTTCTTACTGATTTTATGCTGATTGTGGCATTGATCAACCAGATATTTTGAACAATATTTCTGCCTTTGTAAGTCATGTGTAGAATTTAGGTGAGAGGAAGGGCTCAGTAATATATAAGGGGAGGGATGTATAAAAAGGTCTGTCAGCAAACTAAACAGGCAACTAAGAGGGCTAATTAGATTACAAAAGGCACAGCTCTGGAGTTAAGATGACCTTCAAGGTGAAGGATAACCATAAGGCTTTCTTCAGCTATGTCAGAAAGCTGCAGGACAGCATGCACCACTGTGCTGAACTGGTGGTGCCACATTCACCAAGTCTAGCTCTTTAGCAAGCATATTAGCAGACCACTTCATTTTAATCTTTACCGCCCTATCATCCCTACCATCCCCCAAGAATACCCTCAGACATAACTCCTCCAACTGTAACTAGGGAGTATGTACTGCCTGTACTTTCTAAAGGCAAGAACACAGCCCCAAAGGACCCTGATAACATCCCAGGATGCCTCCTGAATAGTCTAAAATATGACATATCAGGACCCTCAGGCTTTGTGCTAACAGAATAGGGGACTGCAGCAGCAACAATGGGGTTGTTTAAAGCCATATCTCAACTATTCCTATGCACCATTATTTTTATTTGATGTAAGTTGTCTTTGTTTATGTAAATGATTCAAGATTTTCCCGAAATTAGAGAACACATGCATGAATGTGATCATATGCAAAGGGGATTCTTAATATGACATGGCATCCTTCGCTGATGGGAGGAAGACGTTAGGGCACATCCACCATTTCTGTACTGTAAGTTGTTTCCATATTTCTGACCAGAAATGTTTGCAGAAATAATAATATACACTTAGTAGATTGCAATGTATGTTACCAATATTTTTTGGGGGTGGTTGCTGTAGATGTGAGAAGAGAGAAGGACATGTGAAAGCATTATTTCTGGGACTGCAACAGTTTACTGTTATAGGGAGCATACTCAATGATTTATGACCTGGTAGGTTGCTTTTCACCACCTTTGTATTTTTCTTAGGAATTGTTTCAGAGGGTGAAGGCAAATGATTGAGACATGAACATAGTTTCCTTGCTGTTATTATGTGAAAAGCATGATAACTAAAAAATCAAACTCATCAGATCCTCCTGTCATGCTGAATGTTGCCAATGATATTATTGGCAAACATAAAGCAATAGCGCACTTTATGTAAAAAATTAAATATTATATCAGACAGTGTGTGTGTGGCTGAGTGTGAGTGCACTGTCTTCACCATTCTATCTTCAGAAGTGATGTGCACCTTGTGCTACTAAGCTAGATAGTTCCAGATAGTTAACCAAATGCTGTTTCACACAGATGCATTGTCTTATTTAGAAAACATAGCATCACAGGAGGAGGTTACTAGGCTAATGACCCCAGGGCCATTACAAGCCCAGCCAAGGTTTACCCTTATTTCCACGATCAGCACCTATCTCCTCTGTCCAACAGGGACAGAGGTACAACTCTAGGGGTGAATTTACAGTTTTTGCATACATCCACATTTTACTGAAGGGGTCACTTGGGTGAATGCTTCATTTTGGTGATTGTACATACTAGGAAATGTTGCTGAAGGGTCATTTATGGCAATATTTCATGTTGGTGCTTGTGCGTAGTTCAGCATTTTACTGAAGGGGTTGCTTGGGTGAATGTCTCACTTTGGTGCATGTACAAACTGCGAAATGTTGCTGAAGGGGTTACTTGAGTGACTTCTTTATTTTGGTAATTGTACATACTTCAACATTTTACTGAAGGGTTTGCGAGGGTGAATGTTTTATTTTGGTGCATGTACATACCAGGAAATGTTACTGAAGGGTAGTTTGAGGAAATATTTCATTCTGGTGCTTGTGAATACATCATTTTATCATCCCTCAAATGTGTGTTCACTTTCTCGTACAGTTTGTGGCTTTCTTGTAAAGTGCTGTGGACTGCAGTCACTGAATAATAACTATATGATTTTCAGACTTCATACCCTTCAGAACATGCTTACTGTGACATTACCTGCTAAGTATATAAGACCAATATTTAAAATCTGTTCCTATTTTGGGTTTCTGTCTCTGATTTTTAAATTAAGAGGTTGAGGGTCATGACAGATGCAAAAAGTTTGCAATGTATTTTGGGCATTTTTCCTGGCTTTGTCAAGTCATGTGTGGAATTTAGATGGGAGGAAGGGCTCAGTAATATATAAGTGTTATACTATTTGTACTGAATTACTCATGTATTCTCCTAACAGATTATAATGAGTCTGTGTTACATAACAGCTGCACAAGGTAATATAATGAATGCCTACTCAACAGGTTATGTGCAGCAATTATCACCTTTGTCTGAGCATGCAGAACCTTGCAGTAATTAAATGCAATTCATTATCACATTATTAATTTACAATATGTGCAGTTACAGTAAATCACTGAGTCCTTATCACTTGTCAGGTAAAACCATCAGCAGCTGCCTCTGTTATTCAAATTACTAAAACTTATCACATTGCAAGCACATGTATGGGACACTCCAGATTCCTCCCTTCAAGTGCCACTGATATTTTTCATATTTTGTTGCATTAGTCTGCTTGAAGCATACTGAGTAAAACCTCATTTTAAGATAACAAAATAATTGTCTGTATGCTGTACACATGTACAGAAATCAGATTTGTTTAGGACTTTGGTTATGAGAATTATGATTTTTTTCATATTTTGCTAAGTAACCTTGCCAGGGACCATGTCAACATGGTAAAAGAACTGTGCCTGTATGTTGTACACATGTACAGATATCAAAGTTTGTTTCGGGCTTAGGTTATGGAAACTAATTTTTTTTCATATTTTGGTAAATAACTTTGCAAGGGAACATGTCAGTGTGCCAAGTAATACCTCATTGTGAAGACAGTGTTACTCCTTACAACATGGTAAAAGAACTGTGTCTGCGCAGTGTACACATTTACAGATATCACAGTTTGTTTAGTCTTGTAGGATTATGAAAATTATACATTTCCAATACTTCTCATTATTATGCCCATATCTTTGCAAGGGAGCATGGTGATGTCACAAATGATACAACATTTTGAAGCTGACATCGAGACGCACAACTTCTATACTGATATGTAGCCTCTGTCTGTTACAGGTGATGAGATATTATGCTTTGTTTATCAATTATGAGAAATATTATATTAATCATATTTCTGTGAATATCTCTATAAAGGAGCATCACACAGTAATGGTTAATGTATCATTTAAAAGCTGACATTCATACAAATAAATTAAATACAAATTGTATGGGTCTACATGGTACATTGACCGAGATATTGTGCTTTGTTTTTCCAAAAAGGTAAAAAATATGCACAATATCAGCATTCCTTGCCAAATATTTAATAATGACTTTGATATGCACTATCAACATTTACACTTTTGGAAAGGTCAGTGCCTACTGAACAACTTTTGCATTTACATTTTTACTCTAACTCTTAGAGTTATGAACATTTGTTTTCTGTATGGTATTAGAAATTGATTTTCTGAAAATTAGCTCAGGCTTCACTGTTGTTCCTATGGTGGAATTAAGCAGGCAGCTTTTTCTGAGCTGCACCGGAGTGAATGAGTTAAAATTATACATACACCCCCCATATATTTACATAACACATATACATATCATACACATATGCAGCTACAGCTATATATGCATCCCTGTTATATACAGAAATATGTGTGTGGATGGCTGTATTGTCTGACATACCCTAATAATGGTGAGTAAATCTCCACTATCACACAGTCATACTGTTGCTCAAAGGATCCAAGCTACGGGTGCAACAGTAGAAATTCCACTTACCCACAGACCCCTGTGCCTGCTGGATGCCACAACATAGACAGACAGAGGTGAGCAGATGCTGCAATGTATAATGTTGTCAACACATGTATGGACTGGGCAACTTGTTCCTGCCAACAGGTATGCCTATGTAACTGCAAGCAGCCACATATGGCCATACTGATAACTGTAATACATAGCTAGGATAATTACAGTTATCCCACTGCTAGGATACTAGATGCAGATAACAGTGTGAAGCAATGTCACACTGCAGGCCACAGATGCTGGTCAGCACAGGCCTAGATTGTATAATGCACAAGCACTGTGCTTGCAATCACACATACAACAGACTTAAGGTGTGACATGTGGGATAAGTACTGTGATCCATAGTGTATAAGAATATATAGGTAGGGGTTCTAATCTCACTCTAGCCCACTGGGTGCATGGTTGTGACAGAGTGCGTGTGTGTGTGTGTGTGTGTGTGTGTGTGTGTGTGTGTGTGTGTGTGTGTGTGTGTGTGTGTGTGTGTGTATCTCCCTGCAAAAGAATGGACATGCCCTCATGGGCTATCCACCTGCAATGGTTATACACTTTTTGGCCCTGTAACTTGCTGCTAGCTTCCACACTGCCCTCTTCTACAAAGCCTGATGATGTCAGCCACTTTAAGACTACCAGATGAGAGTATAATATCAAATGTAAGTTGTGATGCATGCAATAAGTACCATGATCTATATTGTATAAGACTAGATAGTTAGGAGTTCTAATCTCACTCCAACCACTTGGTGTGTGCGTGCGCGCGGGCGTGTGTGTGTGTTTGTGTGTGTGTACATACGGCATAACTGTGGTAGCCTAGACATATGTAGGGTTTTGCAGTGTTTTATATGTAGTGGCTGATGTGGCCCCCCCCAAAGGACTAACCTTAACAAGAGCTGTATATGTCATCAAGCATAATATGTACTGTGATCTGTAGTATGTACCATTACATAGGTTCATAGGTTCATAGGTAGGTACTAGGCTATTGGCCTTAAGGCCTAAATAAGCCTAGCCAAATGGTACCCTGGCTTTTGCCACCCAAGAAAATTATTTTCCTGTGCCCCTGTCAAGCAGAGCCACAAAAGAGATCCCCAGGGTGAATTTCCTATCTCCCATGCAATCAGTATTTTTCTTGGAGTGCTAATGAGGAGCTTTTTTGATATAGTAGGTAGTTTGTTACAGAATATGGGAAGTCTCTGGGACAGGAATCTATCCCTCCAGCATGTTCTGTTTATTGTGGTGACAAGGTTTAGGTCCCTAGAGTGTGTAGCTTGGAGGGATTGGGATTTCTTTAAGTGGAGCATGTCCAACAACTCTGGGTTTGACATAGCTTTGTATGTTAGGCAGAGATCGCCTCTGAGTAGGCGATATGTGACAGAGTAAAGCTGGAGTTTTTTGAGATGGTCTGCGTACGGCATCTGTTTGAAGCCAGTAATCCTCTTTGTGAGGTATTTCTGTGTATTTCTAGGTAAGTGTGTACACCTACATACAGCCAACCTGCACTATATGTGTGCCTTGGTGTGTCCTGTATGCACTGATTGGAAGTGGTGTTAGCCTCATTGTAGCCATGTGTTTGTGTGAACCTGTTGAAGCATTTTACAACATGCTATGGAACCATGGGATGTATGGATTGAACACAGAGAGTACTGTAGCCTTCGACTGTCACTGGTTGGAAAGATGTGGATGCATTCACTGTTGTACAACCAATACTGACAGGTTTGGGATTATACATCCCAGACTGACACTGGTATACTGAATGTGGCAGTCATCACAGCTTTCATTGTGTGCAATGGCACCCTTGCCATGTCACTACACAGGCATATTGTACAACTGTAGCAGCTGCAATGGCACCCTTGCCATGTCACTACACAGGCATATTATACAACTGTAGCAGCCACACAGGTTCCAAGGTACACCAATACACATTGTAGAGAACATGTACTATGGAGTCCATGTCAGGACCCTACATGTGTTGTCTGTCTCCGAAATGCTATGGAGGTGATATGCATGGCTTTATACAGGGAGGTGTCAGTTGTCACTGTGTACCTCCCATGTATCCATGACAGGACTAACGCATGTGTCACCTGTGCTACACACCATCATTGTGGTATGTATAGTACATGCTGGTGATACAGGTATGCCACACAGGCAGTACACCCTACATGAAACAGCCCCCCATGTATGTCATGCACACATCTGCTGTGACACACATCATGTGCAGGTTATACATTGGGATACAGAACACAGCAATCATAACTGCTGCCGAGTAACTGTTAGCACTGGACACAGGATATATGTAGATGTATCATCTCCATCAAAACTCTGGTTACATTTACGAAGGGTAGCAGACCTTCTCACAGATTAGGGATGCATGAGTATTAAGAATGCCAACATTGTCCTTGTTAGCCTATTATACACATATGAACCTATGGAGCCATGTAGTTATAGTGCTGTACCTTCCTGATGACATATTTCCACTGTACTTACATGCCATTCTGTGCTGCTTTATTTCCACTGAGTATCCAGAGGCTATCCCAACAGACTCCAATAACAGAAACATAGACAGGCCCGTGACACACCTGTGCTGTCTTCACACATAATTACATGTACATAGGGCTTTATTCTGGCCCTTAACAGTACTAGACTATAACTGTTCCTTAACAAAACAAGTGTCATACTTATCAGGGGCAGAACCATGGCCTTGGGCAATACCTGATGGACCTGTGAAAAGTTGAGGGTGGGGTAATGTCAGTACCAATGCATGTTGCAGCACAACAAGGTAAGACAACCATGTATCTCACACATTTACAGTAGCTACTCCTTTAGTTGTTGTATTGGTCACAATCTGCATATGAGTCTATACCTGAGGTTACACCCCACAAAAACAAAGACTTGACCCCCACATAAATGTATCTACAGCCTGACACACTGACTGCTACAGTATTGTAATGCTGATCACAGTAAGATTACCTGTATGCTTCTCAGCTGTGGAAACTGTGGCACCCTCTTCCATGATGTACAGTGTGATGGATGCCTGGGAGCTGTCATGAGTGTCTAGGTATGCCAGGAATTCCTCAGTGGCCGAGAGTTGTTGTTCCACTGCAGGCCAGCCCTCCACTATTGACAGCATGGTTCCTAGCTATATCCACTGCCCATTAACATGCAGCATTAATCATATCAGTTGCCTGGTGTCGAACCTGCTCATATGTCCTGCCATGCTGGCCCATGTCCTTAACTTTACAGGCAAGGTCTGATCACAATGCAGCCAGTAGTTCCCTATTATGTCTCCACCTGGATAACAGGATGTCATGATGCTGCCTTAGTCCTTGCAAGATTATCTCATTCTCTCCATCTAAGAAAGGTGGGTGTCAACTGTGGCATTATTCCTGAAAGACAACACAAGGGGAACACATTACAGAATCAGATACATGGATGTCCACTATGTACAGATACAGCAAGGGTAAAATGGTCAGCACTATCCCCTACTTGCTCACACATGACATAACTCACAGTGTGACAACATACTATGTGTGTGGATACAACTGAGATAGTACCATTACCAAGGTATTCCCTGTGTGTCATGACAGCTTCTGCTGTATGATCGTAGACCCAACACTCCAGTCCACTGTGGTGTGTCCCCTAAGGCCAAACACGCAATATGTTATAGAAGCAGTGCCAGACAAATAACAGTGTGCTATAACAACCACTATATAGGAACAGTCTGACAACACCAGTGTACCACACTGACAAATGACAATGCCACCCTGATGTATTGTATGTCCCCTGTAGGTGTATGTCAGTAAGGTATCACTGAGATGTCTTTACCACAGGTCTATGACCAGCTTACTGCTGAAATCCCTATTCCCCATACCTCTAGTCTCCCATCTGAATCATGTTATACACACAAAAACTTACATACTTGCTAGAGTGCAGTACTCTTCTCTTGAACTGTGTGTCTGGTAAAGTTTCACAAAGACAATCTCTGTGTAAGGTCTCATACAGAAGGATTCCCCATAGCCAGCTGCCTGCCTTTTAAACATGCTCCCAAATGGATGGAGATTGCATCTAAACCAATCTGTGGTTCTGAAATGCTAATTGCAGCCAAAGCAGCTGAATTGCTCTATCTTTAGCCAATGACATACAAGCACTGTGCAATTCATGTAAACCCGGGCCCCTTTCTTAGCTGCTGAGATGGACACTACTGAGGTGAGGAGACTACATTGTCACAGAGGGTTGGTCTGTAACAGAAACCTTTACATAGAGTTATGTGTACCACAGGCTGCAGCTGCTGCTGCAGGTAGTAGACATAGGCTGAGTGTGTGAGCACTTTGGAGTACAACGAGCTGTAGGTGTATCTGTGTCAGCCTTGTTGTAGAGGTAGTGCCAGGGTGAGGGTACCCTTTACACTCCAATTAAGGCATGCATTTAAGGGATGGATGTTAGACAACTGTGTCAATAACAGAGTACTAGGTGACATATTTTACTGCCATATGGATATGTGGTGTGTCCCTACCTGCAAGCATGTCACTTCATCCACTGAAAAGCAGCTATTTAATTTGCAATGTTTTGTGTGGATAAAGATTGCATTAGTGATCCATTACTTGCTGTCTTCACAATGATGTAATTGAAACGCAGCCAACACTGGATTTGAACCCAGGTCTGTGTTTGGCAAAATGTAGTGTATGCAAGTCATTTAACAGACTGTGCTACCGAGTCACTGCTACAGCAGGTGTACTTGCAAGATATATGTACACACATACAGGCTGTGACAAACGTTTTCTACATCCATCGGTATGTGCATGGCTTTATATGGATGTATTTCTGCACCAGAGTCCCAGTTGAACATGTATTTGCCATGAATGCCTTAGCAGGTGACTTTCTATATGTTGCTGATGAAAGGGCACATTTACCTCCTATCAAAGGCTCCAGTTACATCCATTATCATGTGTTTCACTGTCTAGTAGTGTACTATTGCATCAGAATCCAAGGTACACTCTCATTTTTTCTATTATTGCTTGTTCTGGTTTGCATGGTATGGCATGGCACACAGCTCTGCTGAAACATGGCAATTGGCAATTACTATGTTTTGTTTAAACCACCTGTTTTAATTAAGAGTTGTGTGGTGTGGCAGGTTAATGCAGTGTTCTGCAAGTGTGATGGGCTTGGGTTCGGAACATGACAGAGGTGTTTATTTTGTACATGTGCCTTACAATGTTAAAAACACATATACTCATTATAGCCCTATTTATCTGAGCTAAGCAAAGCTGCTTGATGCTGCACACCATGCAGTTCTGTGCTAAAAAAATAAAGAAAAGGAAAAAGGAGAGATAAGTGGTGAAATGGGGGCAATCAGGAGGGAAAACATATTGAAAGGCAGGGAGGGATGTGTAGGAAGGGTGTAGGAAAAAACATAGCTATCCATTTCTTGTAAAGCAACAACTATGCACTTTGACAGATTTGTACACAAATTTGGATTCTCAAACTCCAGAGAGAGGGGTGGGGACAACATAACTGCATTGTCAAGCCAATTGGACCAAATTACATATGTCTAATAGACACATGTGTGAAATAGAGAGCTATGTACGGGACAATATTTATTTTTGGGACAGGTGCCCATTTTTTTTTGAGGTGGGAGTAGAATATTGGGAAAAGGACATAGGTACATGGGGGAGGTAAGCTGGGTAGGTGAGGATGCTTTTTCCAACAGACAAAACAGCAAACAGGGGTGGTGTGTGACACATGAAGGGGGGGGGCACTTTTGATGGGGAGGGTGTTGTGGAATCCAAGTCCCATGTGCCTCCAGATTGCAGCAGCATGACTCACATCCTCACCAATGGCACCATCACCATTGCTCCTTCACTGCCCCAAGGGTGGCTGCATTGGAGGCTGGTCACCAGGGTGACACTGCCCCATCAGTTTGGCCAGCATGTTGTCAATCCAGTGCAGGAGTTGGTCATAGCCACTGTGGATTATCCTGCACACCAGGAATGGTAGTTAATCACGGGTGACCACTCTTCCTTTGCCACTGCTCCCAGAGGGGGACTGGGCCCTGTCCCCTGGAGCAGTATTACCAGACACACAGGTAGTGCAGGGCAGCAGAGGGAGCACCACCAGTCTGGGAACCAGATGTGCTGGGACCCAGTGCCATGGCCGATTGAAACTACTAAACTTTCCTTCTGCCAACCAAAACCTAAAATTTCATGAAAAATTTGCCAAAAGCTACCATGACTTACAAACAACTAATATAATATCGTATATAAATTAAAAAGACTACTAACTTAGTTGTATATTTTGCCAATTAAAACTGTTTTTTCTCATAACTTAAAACTTTAGTAATCTACTTCATTTAATCAGAAATATTAATTTAAGGTATAAATACCTGCATGCAAACTAGAATTGATGGGATTTATGGTTCCACAGATTTGCTTAATAAAGTTAATTATTTTAAAATTATTCATTGTCCTTTATTTGATCATAATGCACTAAGTATTCAAAGTATCAAAGTGAAAGTCAAAGCAAAGTAAATTTTATTGTTGATCAGATATACATAGCAGTGCAAGCTGAATGAAATTACATTGCTTTGGTCCCAATGCAAGACATAACAATGAACACATAGTTTGAATGACAGTAAGACTAATGCACATACAGTAATAATTAAAATATTAATAACACAATAAATTACCACACTCGGACAGGAAGACATTATACAGTATTATGCTAGTAGGTATTGCAAGACTATGATTTTACATTCCCCAGGATTTAGCAAGCTCTGCACGGTGTGCAGGAATAGTGCAAGAGTTGCTGCACACAATATGGCTGACGAGTGATCTGGGAATGAGCTCCCAGGATGTGCACGAGCGCTCCTACACTATTCCTGCATGGACACCACTGCTCTATGCTAATTACCCCATTTGCTGGTGAAAACCATGCAAATGAGGTGAATTAGTGATCCAGGAAGCAGACAGGCGTCTGTGCAGGAATAGTGTAACCTGCAGAAATATATTAGGTTACTAACCAAATACATTTCTGGACATTACAAACTGGAGGCATGGCAGCTCCAAAGAAACCATGTATTTAATGTAGCAGGCATGTTAATGGCCACATATATGGCTACTGGCATGAGACATAGTTGCAGAGTTATAAAAAATAACTTTTTTTTGGCCTATTTCAGCTGTTTAAGCATAGGGCAGCAGTGCTCAAATGGGATTGGTCCAAAAATAAGAAAAAAAGTTGGAAATAAGCTTTTAAACCCGAATCAGCATTTTCCCATGATAGTCAATGGCAGGTTTAAGACAACAATACCAGGGAATAGTGGTTGCTAAGGGGGAAGGCTCAATGTGAGTGTGGTAACTATGAATTAGCATTCTGATTTATGCAAATGAGGAGACTGATAATGAATCACAGATTTCCTCTCAGTGTTAGCTTGCACCCAACCGTGTAGGTGCAGTAACACCATGGTATAAGTATAAGAGGTAGATGACCTCATAAGGGGGAGTGTCATGCATGCTGTAAGCTTATTGGAGCTCTGTGGCCTGTGTTTGCCCTTAGCTAAGCACAGCTAACATAGGGGTGTGTGTCTGAGGCTGCCTAGCAGTGTTTACATTGCCTAAACTGGTGTGCGTGGCATGCACCAGGTTTTAAATAAAACAAACAAAAACATCCCACAGGAAAAAGCAGCTATGTTCACATCTGAGCATTGGGTATGCGCGATGTGCCTCATGGCTTAAACGGGAAGGAAATGGGAAGGGAAAACAGCAGTAGGAAGGCCATCCAGGAAAACTAGCATAGCTGGCAGGTGAACTGTATGAGAATCAGCCAATTACACAGGCAGCAGCCCAGCCCAGCACACTACTATAAACTATGCAAACACCTTTCACTCTGGTTTTCCCACAAACTCTACACCACTGGTGTACACAGATGGGGAAATTTTACCTGACAAAACTAACAAAATGTTAGGGTCTGCTGTTGCTCTCATACATCAATATGTGGAAGAGACTGTGGATGGTGAGGATGTGAATGCTGATGACCAACCCACAGTGAGGAGGAGGAGGAGAAGAGTGTACAGACCCAGGGTAACCTACCAGGGGCTACATGAGCTGGAGATAGTGGAGCACTATAGGGTGGACAGGGACATTTTACAGCAAATTGTTGAGGTGTGCTGGCCACGCCTCACACACAGAACCAACAGAGGGGAACCCATCCCAGTGGATACCAAGGTATGTGTAGGGTTAAGAATACTAGCCACAGGTACCTTCCAAAGGCCAACTGGGGATATCATGGGGATCTCACAGGCATCAGCATCCAGGGTACTCCACCAGTTCCTGGATGCCATGTCAGCACATGCCGGTAAGCACATATATTTCCTCCACAACTGTGAGGCGTTGACCAGCAATATGCATCTCTTCCACCAAATAGCAGAATACCCTGAGGTAGTGGGTGCTGTAGACTGCACGCACATACACATCAATGCACCACCCAGTGAGCGGGGTAGGGTCAACATAAACCGCGTGGGCTTCCACTCCATCAACTGCCAAGTCGTATGCGATGTCCAGGTTGGTTATTATCTTGAATGTGTGTGCTGGCAGCCCTGGAAGCTATCACAACTCCCACATCTGGCATATGACACAGCTGTACCAGAAATTTGCATTGGGGACATCCCATATAGTCACCTAGTGGGGGATGCTGGTTATGCACTGGACCTGTGGCTGATGACACCCATCAGAAATGCACACACACCCAAACAAGAACTCTATAATGAGGCACACCCACAAACCAGAATCATTAATAGAGCATGTGTTTGTGATGCTCAAGTCACGGTTTGGTGCCTGGACATATCTGGTGGAGCCTTGCAGTACTCTCCAGAAATTTTCATTGTATGTGCCATGCTACACAATATGATCCTGCGGAAACAGCTGCAGCAGGAACAGCATGGGGAAGGGCCACACAGCCTCCCCACCATTGCTATGGCCATCACAGGCACAGAGGGACTCGGAGGAGGAACAACCTGAGCCTGCCCACGTAGGCAGAAGGAGGCATGCCCAGTATGCCCAGGCTTTGGCAAAGAGGCAACGCATAGCACATACACTGACACGGTGGGGACCCAGGGAATGACACCTCTCTCTGACTCGCACATACAGTAAAAGGGATGACAAACATGACACTACCTGTGCCTTACTATGTATAGGGAGTGTACTATGTGTATCTGACATAATCAGCCCTCCAGCTCCATCCTCAATACTGGCACAGCCACAAGGTAAGTCACTCTTCCTATCAATTGCTGAATGGAGTAGTATGTTCTGCTAGTTGTATCTATGGTATGGATGTGAGCATGCAAGGGAATCAAGTGGCTGAATGGAATGGCAGCGGATAGTGGATGCCTTTATGGGCAGCATGGAATCCATAACAAATAATGGTGTCAACAAAGTAGGCAGTACTAGACAAGGTGACAAATCCCACTGCAATACATGTGGAGGCCCAAATGTGTGTCCACAGGACACACACATGCATGTTAGTGAGGCTCACATACTCAACACCAGCCTCAGCCAGCAGAACAGGTGTAGATGACCATAAAGAAAGGCTGTGATAAGGCCTCCAATTGATGGCAATGGTGAACAGCCCCTGTCCAGAACTACACAGACAGACTACAACAGGTCTGGCAGTTGTATGTTAGTTCTGAAATGTAAGAAGTCTGAAACTGAAATGTAGGTCAATAAAACCTAAGATCTGTACTCTACTGATAGGCCTCTAGTCTACATGATAGGTCAGAATACAAAATGAAATGGAAGCCAACAGAGTACCTGAAATACCAGTACAATCATAGCAAATGTTTACTGTTGTCAGGTGTACCCCCCCACCCCCACAATCCTCTGTAGAAATGCAGTAACATGTATGTGTGGGTTTAATAACAGTGGAGCACAGATTACCTGAGCTGGCCCAATTGACAGGATAGATTGTTGCATGTGTACAATATGCAGGGATCCATGTATTGGGTTGTTGTGTGTTCTATATTGTGTGGAAGTGGTCAGCATGTAGGCATGGAGGGTTGTGTCTTGGTGGCCTATGGCCAGTACTGTTGATGACAGGGCCATGTTCCGAGAACTGCAGTGCCAAGCTCAATGCATCTCAGCAATACCCAATTCAGCAGTCATCCATATTCACTGTCCAGATGTCAGCATCTATCACCATCTGAAAGATGGACATGCCATGAATGTGGGCCCAGACATCCACACAGTACACAGGTGGAAATACCCTAGACAGAGTACATAAAATGTAACTGTGAACTGCACACACCTTTGGAACTTTACATACAAGTTAGCAGCACATTCGTTGTCTGTGTAGTATGGAATACTGATGTAGTCTGGCCAGTAACTGGCAGACTACAATAGGCACAGTTATGAAGTAATGAGAGACTGCCTATGTCCCCGCTCAAGGCAGCATAAGGGGAATGTCCCAGGTATATCTGTGAGTCAGCTGCAAGAAGCTTCCATATCACACATGCACTCAACTCACCCCACCATCACCCACAGGTTTATCACAGGTCATATCCCTGCTGCTTGGGAATGAGTACAGTATGACCCCCACTTCTGTATGGGAATACCCACTGAATGCAACATGCTGAAGAGGTGTCCCATGCAGGTCTGTCCCTAGCTGTAAGCAGCACCCTGCCAGCATCCAGACCAATGGATTAATATGGACAGGAACTATTTCCATTAACACCTCACACACTTACCATGTTACCCCAGGGGAATCCAGTGGCTTGCAGCCTGGGAATGTAGGAGTGACAGAATGCACTGGCCTGCTACAGATGGTCTGCATAACTACCAAATCCCTTATAGTCCTCTGTCAAAGGCATGTGCCTCACCCATGCTGCCAATGTATGTTATCTCATGGGGTCCCAACTAACAACATAACACAGTCTACAGAACGCAAATGCAAGGACATGTTGACAAATCCCAGTAGCATTCTCACCATGTCCTACTGCATGAACTGTAGACCAACCCCTATATGCCGCTGAGATGAAGGGACAACTATAGGGATACTTCTCAGATATTGCTCGCATAATGTTAGCAAGAGGATAGAATAACAGAAGCATGGACGTCATGGAATGTGTGAAGTCTGAAACTCTGATGTGCGCCCATACTACCTCTGCCTGCAAACCCAATAATGGGTGGTTACAAACCTGCTCTTAAACCACAATGTGAAGGGGAACTGACCAGATATATGACCCCTGCCTCGGGGTAACCTGGGTGAATCTGTACAGCTGAGAGGTATGGCCACAGCAGGATATGGCCATTCTGTTACGTCGATATATGTACAAGTAGGGGATCCTCAGCCACCACAATACCAAGGTGCTGAACCATTTACACAGACCCATCAGCAAGTGTCTGCAGCTACCCCTCCAGAATGACACGAGTGTGCAAGAATATGTAGGCTGCAGACCACAATACTAGACACAGCTTCATTCATCTTGTATTTCCCAGGAAATAACAGTGAGCAAATAAGTATATCTGTCAGTAGCTGATGACATAATACATCATAGTGTAAAACAGTACATATGTCTGGATATCTCTGCTAACACCAACCATGTAACACAAGCAGCGCAGACACAATAGTTACTGTATCCCACTATCTTTTGCCTATTGTGACTCCATATTGTCAGCCTATCTACAGATATCCTGCAGAAACAGGTTGCTAGCTGTAAGTGTAGAACACCAAATCTTGGACTGGAGTACAACCTACCTGGAATGGATTCACACACTCAGTACAGAAGGTCATACTGGGCATGCTTCTACACTTAGAGAAATGAAGCCCATGTCTGACAACAACAATGGACTATACATATCTGTCAGCCGCAGATGTCTGTGCACACACACCACATTGCACACTATTCATGCTTTGCACACAAATTGGATAGGAATACTCACACATATCCAAGGCCAACACACTATGATATGTCAAACATACACACACACAGTAATGTGGGAAAGAGAGAGACAGACAGTGACAGAGAGATTTCCATCATGAGGCCTGCCCTCCCACCACACATCCTCACTGTAGACATTGCTTTTGGTAGCCCTCAGCCCTATAGTGTCCGTGGTGCTTGTGACATAACTGTGTAACATGATAGTATAAATCAGTATTCATCTAGCATTTGTATACCCAGTCCTGTCAAATGTAAAGTTGTGTGTGACTGAGTGAGTGTTGTGTGTGTGTTTCCAGAGGAATGGTTTATGGCCCATTCACACTCACTGCACTTCCCATTGCCCATGATAGCACTCATGCTGATGTCAGTTACCTTGAAATAACCCTGTGGCCAAGTCTCAGCCCCATAAGCTCCATGGCACTTGCAATAATTGTGTAATGCTATAGTGTAACATACTAGTCAGGTAGGAGTTCTAATCCCAGACATGGCAACGGTGAAACTCTGTGTGTTTGTGGAGATGAATGATTTTGAGGCCATTCACAGTCACTACACCTCCCATTGCCCTACTTTAGCAAGCCTGCTGATGTCAGTCACCTTGAAATAACCCTTTGGACAAGGGCCAGCCCCATAAGCTCTGTGGTGCTTGCGATAACTGCGTAATGTTATAGTGTGACATACTAGTTAGGTAGGAATTCTAATCCCAGACATTGCAACTGTGAAGCTGTGTGTGTGTGTGTGTGTGTGTGTGTGTGTGTGTGCGTGTGCATGTGTGTGTGTGTGTGTGTGTGTGTGTGTGTGTGTGTGTGTGTGTGTGTGTGTGTGTGTGTGTGTGTGTGTGGAGATGAATGATTATGAGGCCATTCACAGTCACTACACCTCCCATTGCCCAACTTTAGCAAGCCTGCTGATGTCAGTCACCTTGAAATAACCCTTTGGAGAAGGGCCAGCCCCATAAGCTCCATGGTGCTTGTGATAACTGTGTAATGCTATATTGTAACATACTAGTTAGGTAGGCGTTCTAATCCCTGAGATGGCAATTGTGAAACTGTGTGTGTTTGTGTGAGAGAGTGTGTGTATCTCTGATAATCCCTGATATTATGGACATTCACAATTACTACTCTGCCCTTTCCCCTTCTTTAGCACTGCTGCTGATGTTAGTCACCTTCAAAGATACCTGTGGAAAGCTCTCCAACATGTAAGCTCCATGGTGCGTACGGTAAATGCGGAACAATGTAGTAGCAGTAACTACACAGGTATGGGTTTGAATCTCATCTGTGGGAAGTGTTTGTGTGTGTACATATGTATGTGTGTACCTCAAAGATTTTGGCCCCATTTACACCCAGTACACATCTCAGAGCCTGACTTTAGCAGTCCTGCAGATATCCACCTTAGAAGTACCTGTTGCCAACTCTGAACCATGTCAGCACAGTGGTCCATGTGGCAAATGTGTAACATAATTGTCCGTAAAGATTGTTAGATAGAGGTTTGAACCTCACACCTGGCAAATAGAAATGTGTGTTTAGTGTAAAATTATTTTTGGAATCTCTCACCCACTACATCACCCAATGCCAGTATTTACAAGGACTGGTGATGTTCCTCACCTTAGAAGTATCTTGGGACATCATACATCCTATAAGCTCTGTGGCGCATGTGATAAATGTGGTACACTATAGTGGCAATACATAGCTAGGTAGGGGTTTGAATCTCAGTACTGGCAGGTGTGTGTGTGTGTGTGTGTGTGTGTGTGTGTGTGTGTGTGTATCTGTCATCAGTATCCTGTGTGGAGGTTGTTGTAATTGTGTAGTAACAGGATCCTTTTTGTGATGGACTGTGCTAAATTATTATGTTGAGTACCTAGTATATGTCACAATGTCCACCTTACAAAGACAACAGATGTCAAACACCAGGGAGGCTGGTGTAGACAATCCATAGCCCTATATGTGACATTATGGATTGATGAACAATATAGGCAACCCTTCTATTACACAGAGAACACTCTCCACCCACGTCTCATACACAAACACACTTGGCTAGACAATAACTACTATATTGGTAGTTCCCTGCATATTGCCTCACAGATAGTAAACACAGTGTGACTGCAGTGGACTACATGCCTGTTGACCACAGCAGTGCCACTGACATCAGAAAGTATTGTGATGTGTTACATCTCCTGACTGCGTGTGTGTTATCCAGCAAGTAAATGGACATGGCACCCTGTTCCATCCCCGCAGTAGGCAAATAAATGCTTACGGTGGCCCTTTTGCTATGTTCCCCACTGGACACCTGCAACAACTGTAGGCTCTGCAAATGTAACCCACAAAGGGAATACCATGCCTTATACACAAGGCCTGTATGGACAGATGCCACTAACTGCACTGAATACCTGTATCATAGGTTCATAGGTTCATAGGTAGGTACTAGGCTGTTGGCCCTAGGGCCTATACAAGCCTAGCCAAAAAGGTACCCTGGCTTTCGCCACCCAAGAAAATTATTTTCCTGTGCCCCTGTCAAGCAGAACCACAGAAGTGATCCCCTGGGTGAATTTTCTATTACCCATCCAATCATCAAGATTTTTCTTGAAGAGTGCTAATGAGGAGCTCTGTTTGACATAGATAGGTAGTCTGTTCCAGAGTATGGGAAGTCTCTGGGACAGGACTCTATCCCTCCAGCATGTTCTGTTTATTGTGGTGACAAGGTTTAGGTCCCTAGAGCATGTAGCTCAGAGGGATTGGGATTTCTTTAAGTGGAGCATGTCCAACAGCTTTGGGTTTGACATAGCTTTGTATGTTAGGCAGAGATTGCCTCTGAGTAGGCGATATGTGATGGAGTAAAGCTGGAGTTTTTTGAGATGGTCTGCATAAGGCATCTGTTTGAGGCCAGTAATCCTCTTTGTGAGGTATTTTTGCAGCCTTTCCAGTTGTTGTAGATGTCTTGTGAGGTACATACCAAAAGGGGCATTGTACTCTATAATGGGTCTAATGAGTGATGAGTAGAGGGGAACAATGACCTCTTTTTTTCTAGATGAGAAACCTTTTGTGATGAGGTGTGCCACATAGAAGGATTTCCTGACCACTGTGGCAATGTGATTATCAAAGGAGAGACTACTGTGCACCTGTGTCCCAAGGTCTCTTATCACACTTTCGGTGTTAAGTAGACTACCACCTATGTGGTAGTTCATGGGTACAGAGTTTTTACCAAAGGGGATGACAATGCACTTTTTGGCGTTGAGCTTGAGACCATGTCTTTGACACCAGGCATCTGTCTCAGTGAGGCCCTTTTGTAGGATGTCCACATCGTTAGGAGTTTCAGTTATGGCTCCTAGTTTGCAGTCATCTGTGAATTTAGTTAGCCAAAGACCTTCTGTGTTAGCCTGTACTTCAGAGAAGTAGATACCAAACAGGAGAGGACCCAGGACTAAACCCTGTGGTACTCCACTTGTCACTGGTCTGAAGTCTGATTTGGAGTCTGCTACTTTCACACTGTGAGTTCTGTCAGTAAGCCAGTTGGCAACCCATCTTGTGACATAGGGATTTATACCTAGTTTAGTGAGTTTATCTAAAATTCCAGAGTGGGGGGATGGTGTCGAACGCCTTGGTGAGCTCTAGATAGGCTGTGTGAACCACCTTACCCTCACATATGGCTTTGGTGACTACTTCAAAGAAGTCTATCAGGTTTAGGAGATATGATCTGCCTTTTACAAATGCAAACTGTGTGGGGTCCAGAGTTTGGAGATCTCCAATGTCTTTGTTTATGAGTTCCATGATGATACATTCCATGGCCTTGCACACAAGGCTCATCAGGCTAATGGGGTGGTAGTTCCCAGGTTCTGTTGTGGCCCCCCCTTTGTGGAGTGGGATAATTGTTGCAGTGCACCATTCAATGGGCACAAAGCCTGAGGTGAGGCTATGATTGAACATAGTATTTAGGTGGGGTGCCAGTTCATTCTGTAGTTCATATAGAAGGCAGCCCGGGATGTTGTCAGGTCCCATGGATGCTGTGTTCTTGGTTTTGGAGAATGAGGTTTTTACCTGTGCAGCTGTGATTACAGGAACTTTGCATTCTTCTGGTATAAAGATGGGCCTTTTAGGGGGTGAGAGGGGGGGTAAAGTTAGCACTGAACCTATCTGCCAGGATGTTGGCAATATCAATTGGTTCTGTATATTTAGTGTCATTGCGCTGTAACTCAGAGCAGATCTGAGTGCTGCCACTGAGATTTTTGACATAGCTATAGAATGCTTTGTAGTTGTCTTTAGAATCAGTGGCAATTTTGACAGACTCCACGTGGGCCAGCAGAGTAATCCAGGCTGCAGAGAGCTGAATAAGCGACTTTTCTTGATACTAAGTATATTTTTTGTTGCTTTCCACATCTGAATACCTAGCGACTGTATTTCGCCTGCCTTTCTGTTACATTGAAGCTGTTTTTACTGCATTTAACTTAATATTGCACTTGGAATCCTTGTTTGTTACTATTTGACTGTATTTGTAGCAAATTCTTCTGTGTAAGCTGTAGTAGCTGATTCATAGCATTTATAAGTGTTTGCTGTACCTGTTTCTGCCTGTTTTGTGAAAAAAAGAAAAAAAGAAAAAAATATCTCTTGTTTTTCCTGCTTTACTAGTTTAGTCCAGTTTCAGAGTTGCTGATTCCTGGGCTTTGGTTGTAGTTCCTGTGTACTGTTTCCTTGCCTTATTTGGGGGAGAGGAAGTTACCTTGCTTACCAGTGGGAGTGGGAAGCATTGAGCTGCCTTTTGTCCAGTTTTGTGAGGTTTCAGCCAGTAACTAGTAGTTTCTGCCACTGTTGCACACTAGGGCAGCGGCGGTTAGGCAGGTTTAAACTATTCGGACTACCTAAAGTCCACTCTTCAAATTTTCCCTTAAAACTACCTTCCTCGAACTATACTACTGAACTAATCAGCCTATCCTATAACTAAAAAGATCATCTCCACTTGACTCCAAGTAGACTATTCTCTATCTGTTAAACCTAGCACTTGCTCCTACAGTACTTATTACCTTGATACGGCACTCTTGTCATAGATAGTACCCCAAAAAGGTAACCCCCCATTTCTCGGTCACCCACGTCCCCCTGAATCTTTTTTAAAGTTTTTGTCTATCCTTCTAGCATGTCGAGGGATCAGTTGCTAGTGTCCTCTCCTGCTCAGCTGGTGAACCTGGGAATACTGAGGCAATGTTACAATTGCCTCATGTACACAGACAACCCTCTCCTCCTCCCACAAAACACAAATACATGCGAGAGATGCAACTATACGGCCAAACTGGAGGCTGAGCTCTCTCAACACAGGACTGGCAAGACCAGTCAGGAGGAGAAGGTTACCACACACACTATAGACCCAGTCTCACACAGCACCATTACAACCTCAAATCATACACATAAACACACAAAGACATACTCGGAGGCTCTGATCAAAAATCTACCAAAACAGCAGAGGCCACCAAAGCAAACACCCAAACAACCACCACCTCAAAACACAAAACCTGCAACACATAGACCTCACAGTCAGAGTGTCAAACAGTCACAGCCCTTAAGGCCAAACACAATGCCAGACACACTAGTCATTGGTGACTCCATAGTCAGACACACTGACGTCCCGCTCACCAGACTGAGTAAGGAGAAGGTCACAGTAAGCTGCCTGTCGGGCGCTAGAATCCGCCACATAACGCAAGCACTCAGGTCTCTCAACAGCAAGTACAAATATGACTCAGTCTTTGTCCACGCTGGTGTAAACGACCTGAGACATACCTCCTTGGACTACATGAAAAGAGACATTGAGGAGCTCTCTGATTATGTAGCCCAGGCAGGTATGACCCTGACCTTGAGCAGTATCCTACCTTCACCAAGAGTGATGCCACAATACAGAGATAAGATGATCAGCTTTAACAATTGGCTTAAACACTGGTGTCATTCAAAAGGGATCCAGTATCTGTCTGCCTGGGATGACATGCTGGACAAGCCACGCTGCTTCGCAAGGGACGGCTTGCACCTGTCATCCCTGGGATTCCGGATATTGGCAAAGGCTCTTGCCACCCCCATAGTGCCTTTTTTAGGCAAGGCTCAAATTCTAAACCTACCACCCTAGAACACAATAAAGGAAAAAAACTAAGGGTAATGCTGCTCAATGCCAGAAGTCTCAATCTCAAAATGCACGCACTCGAGGCCCTTCTCAGTATGGAGAACATCGATGTCTGTGCTGTGACAGAAACCTGGTTCAAGGCTCCTGAGAGCACCCCAGTGCTATCAGGTTTTACCTCATATCATGCTCCGCCCCAAAATCCGGACAATACCAAGAAAGGAGGGGGGGTATCCATATTCATCAAGGACACCCACACCTCAAGACTGGTGGCAACGCACGATGCATCGGAGACCATCCAGGTGCAATTAACCATAGGCAAGACTGCTCTGCAAATTGTAGCATGTTACAGGCCACCCTCACAAACTCAGGAACCTCACATGGCCTTCCTGAAAACACTAGAGGGATAAATGTATCACCAAACACCATCATACTAGGTGACTTCAATTACCCTAATATAGACTGGGAACACTACTCAAGCCCAAACACCCTAGCCCAAAAGTTCCTGGAATTCATAAACTCAAATGCCATGGAACAACTAGTCACCATCCCCACAAGAGGAGATAACATATTTGATCTCATCATCACGAACATGGGAGCACAATGTTCAACACCGGAAGTATACCCCTCACTGGTGAGATCAGATCACAAACTAATCTCGCTGGAGGACCTCATCCCACCCTCAACTGAAATAAAAAAGACCACAGTAAAGAACTTCTCAAAAGCCGACTTCACACTTCTAAAGACTAGTGTGGTCTCCTTTAAGGCCCCGAGCCAGTGGAAAACAGTACTCAAGCCGCTGAATCACTTACAAACGCCTTCTACCAGCACCTGCAGGACTGCATGGATAAGGCAATCCCAAACAAAACAAAGACTCTTAGTACCAAAGGCAAGCGTCCAGTCTGGTGGACCCCAGCCATAAACAAACTCTACAATAAAAGGAGGAAGCTACTACAAGATAGAGCAAAATCCTTAAAAGGTAAGACACCCTTGATCACTATAAGTAAAAACTAAGAGCTCTCATAAAATCATCCAAAGCAAATTTCGAGAGAAAAATAGCTAAAGACTCAAAAGACAATCATAAGGCCTTCTTTAGCTATGTTAGAAACCTAGGAGGAAACTCCCAGATATGCTCAGAACTAGTTCAAAATGATGTGAAGATTACTGATCCTACAGACATTGCCAACATACTGGCTGACAGGTTCAGTGCAAACTTCTCCCCTCCCCAAAGGAGAGATATCTATACCAAACGATTGCAGCCCCCAAACATCTCCAGCCCAAGTGAGAACTGCTCTCTCCAAAGCAAAAACACAGCATCCATGGGACCTGATGGTGTCCCCAGCTGTGTGCTCCACGAACTCAATGAGGAATTAAACCCACAGCTAGGACAGCTGTTTAATCAAAGTCTTACCTCTGGATACGCACCCAGGAGTGGCGCACTGCAACTGTGGTCCCACTTCACAAAGGCGGTGCCCCCACCGACCCTGGAAATTACCGGCCCATTAGCTTGACAAGCCTTATCTGCAAAGCCATGGAGAGGATCATAATGGACCTCATAAATAAAGACATAGGAATTTGCAGACTTTGGATCCAACCCAGTTTGGCTTTGCCAAAGGCAGATCATGCCTTTTAAACTTGGTTGACTACTTCGAAACAGTCACCAAAGCCATTGACGAGGAAAAGGCAGTCCATACAGCCTACCTCGATCTGGCTAAGGCCTTCGATACAATACCCCACTCGGGTATCATTGAAAAACTCATCAGCTTAAATGTTAACCCATACATCACAAGATGGGTTGCAAACTGGCTGAGTGACAGAACCCACAGGGTCAGAGTTGCTGGCGCCATGTCAGACTCAAAACCTGTCACAAGTGGTGTCCCACAGGGCTCAGTCCTGGGCCCACTCTTGTTTGGCATCTACTTTTCCAAGTACAAGCAAACACAGGAGGGTTATGGCTGACCAAGTTTGCAGATGACTGCAAACTGGGCGCCATAGTAGAAAACACATCTGACACAGATATCCTTCAGAAGGGTCTCACGAAGTGGATAACTGGTGCCAGAGCCACGGCCTGAAGTTAAATGCCAAAAATGCATAGTCATACCCTTTGGGAAAAACAAGGTTACCCTAGCTACCAAATAGGTGGCAATCCACTGAGCACAGAAGAAGTTATCAGGGACCTGGGGACCCAGGTTGATAGTAGTCTGTCATTTGACACCCATGTAGCTAAAGTAGTTAGGAAGACCTTCTACATTGCCCACCTTATCATGAAGGGATTCTCATCTAGATCAAGGGAGGTCATAGTCTCCCTTTACTCATCACTCATCAGACCAATGATTGAGTACAATGCCCCATTCGGGATGTATCTGACCCGACACTTGCAGCAGCTGGAGAGGCCACAAAAGTTCCTCACCAAAAGGATAAAGGGTCTCAAAAATCTGTCCTATGCTGCCCGACTGAAAGAACTCCAGCTCTATTCAGTCGCACGCTTGCTCAGAGGTGACCTTTGCCTAACATACAAGGCCATGTCAAACCCAGATTTGATGAATATGCTTCACCTCAAAAATCTAGATCCATCAGAGCCACAAGGGCGGGAGACTTAAACCTCGACACGGCTATTAATAGGACGTGCTGGTGGGATAGATTCATCACCCAAAGACTCCCTATGCTGTGGAACAAAATCCCGGTACATGTGAGGCAGAGCACCTCACTGGCCTTGTTCAAGAGAAATCTTGACCAATGGATGGGAGATCGCAGATATACCCCAGGGATTACCTCAGTGTCACTGCTCGACAGAGGCACAGCAAAATAATGGGTATAGTTCCCCATACTAAAGGGTTGGCGTAAGCCACAAAACGATGGGCTAGGCTTGTAAATGCCCTCGGGCAGATAGCCTAGTATGAACCTATGAACCTATGAACCTATAACTAGCTTTGGAGGATTTTATGAGGGATCTCAGCTTCTTACTGAGGCTGACCAGGGAGTTCCTCCAATTGTGGGATTTTACTCTTTTTTGCAACAGTTCCTTTCTTCTGTTGTAGAGTTTGTTTATGGCAGAAGACCACCAGATTGCCTTCCTTTTTTTGGAGGATAGCATCTTGGTTCTGTTAGGGATAGCATGATCCATGCACTTGTGTAAGTGCTTATAAAGTGCATTTGTGTAGGATTCAGCAGTCGTACCTCTATTTTCCATCTGCATGGGTGTCATGAAGTTTGCCACTTCTGTCTTAAGAAGCGTGAAGTTGACTTTGGAGAAATTTTTTACAGTTGTATTCCTGATGGGGGGTGGGACCGGGATGAGGATGTCTAGGGTGATTAGCTTGAGGTTGGATCTGACCAACGAGGAGTTGACCTCTGGTGTGGAACACCGGTCACCCATGTTAGTGATGACCAGGTCTAGGATATTGCTGCCCCTGGTAGGGGTGTGGATAAGTCACAGCCGTTAAGGCAAAATAACATACCTAACTCACTAGTAATAGGTGACTCTATAGTCAGGCACACTGACGTCCCACTCACTAGGCTGGACAAGCAGAAGGTTACTATTAGCTGCCTGTCAGGATCCAGAATCCACCACATAACACAAGCACTCAGGTCACTCCAGAACAAGTACAAATATGACTCTGTCATTGTTCATTTTGGTGTGAATGACCTGAGATGTACCTCCCTGGACTACATGAAAAGAGACATGGAAGAGCTCTCTGATCATGCAGCCCAGGCTGGTATGACCCTGACCCTGAGTAGCATCTTGCCATCACCAGGAATGATACCTCAGTATAAAGAAAAAAATGATCAATTTCAACAATTGGCTAAGCTTCTGGTGTCATTCAAAGGGGATCCAGTGTCTGTCAGTCTGGGACAACATGCTCGACAAGCCACATTGCTTCACAAGAGACGGCTTGCACCTGTCACCCCTAGGCTTTCAAATACTGGCCAAGGCTCTTGCTGCCCCCATAGTGCCTTTTTTAGGCAAGGCTCAAAAGTCAAACCCACCACCGTAAGCAGCACAATTAACAAAAAACTGAGGGTTATGCTACTCGATGCCAGGAGTTTAAATCTCAAAATGCACACGCTGGAAGCACTCTTCAGTATGGAGAACATCAACATCTGTGCAATAACTGAAACCTGGTTCAAGGCTCCAGAGAGCATCCCAGCACTACTGGGCTACAACTCATACCACACGTTTCGGCCACAGAACACGGACCGAAACACAAAAGGAGGGGGTGTATCCATATTCATCAAGGATACCTACACTTCCAGGAGAGTGGCGCAGCATGATACCTCTGAGATCATCCATGTGTAACTAAAATCGGGCAAATCTGCAATGCAAATTGTGGCCTGCTACAGATCACCCTCCATGACCCAGGACCACCACTCCACCTTTCAGGAGACAGTGGAAAACATGAAGGTCCTATCGAACACCCTGATATTGGGTGATTTCAATTACCCTACCATTCACTGGGAAAACTACTCAAGTACAAATTCCCAGGCCCAGCACTTCCTGGAATTCATCAACTTAAATGCCTGGATCAGCTGGTAAACTCCCCTACCAGAGATGAAAACATATTGGACCTGGTCATCACCAACATGGGCGACAGGTGTTCCACACTGGAGGTCAACCCATCACTGGTTAAATCAGACCATAAACTAATCACTCTGGATGTCTACACCCGACCACCACCCCCAACTAAGGAAACCACAGTAAAAACTTTTCTAAAGCAAACTTCACCTTACTTATGACAGAGGTGGTACGTTTCACAGCCCCCACGCTACCCACAATGCAGAAACCTTTACAAATGCACTCTATGAGCACCTACAAGGATGCATATATCGTGCCATCCCTAGCAAAACCAAGACTCACTCCTCTAAGAGAAGGAAACCAGTTTGGTGGACCCCTGCAATAAATAGGCTATACAATAGAAGGAGGAAACTAGTTCAGAAAAAAAGCAAATCCCAAGATGGAAAGACATCCCTGATCAGTATCAGTAAGAAACTAAGGTCCCTCATCAAATCATCCAACGCTAACTTCAAAAGAAAAATAGCCAAGGATTCAAACATTAACCATAAAGCCTTCTTTAGCTATGTTAAGAATCTAAGTGGCAACTCACAGATATGCACTGAACTAGTGCAAAATAGCACAAAATATACTGAACCTACTGATATTGCCATCATCCTGGCAGATAGATTCAGTGCAAACTTCACCCTCCCTCTCACCTCCAAAAGGGCCCACAACAATACCGGAAAAGTGTAGTGTCCCAAAAATAACAGACGCAAAGGTGAAAGCCTTTCAAAAGCCAAAAACACAGCATCAATGGGACCAGAGCTAAGTTCAAAGCTGCGTCTTGCACAAACTACAGAATGAACTAACCACCCACCTAAACACGCTGTTCAACTTCAGCCGCTCCACAGGCTATGTGCCCATAGAATGGCACACAGCAATGATTATTCATCTCCACAAAGGAGGAGTCACAACTGACCCTGGTAACTATCGCCCCATAAGCCTGACTAGCCTGGTCTGCAAGGCTATGGAGCGCATCATCATGGAACTCATTAACAAAGACATTGGGAACCTCCAAACACTTGACCTGACCCAGTTCGGCTTTATTAAGGGCAGATCATGCCTACTAAACCTGATTGACTTCTTCGAGACAGTCACCAAGGCCATAGACAAGGGAAAGGTGGTTCACACAGCCTACCTTGACCTTGCCAAGGCTTTCGACACCATTCCCCACTCGGGTATTACAGAAAAACTCACCGGCCTGAACATAAACTCCTACATCATGAGATGGGTTGCCAACTGGCTTACAGACAGAACTCACATGGTAAGAATAGTGGGCTCCAGGTCCGACTCTAAACCAGTCACAAGTGGTGACCCACAAGGCTCAGTCCTGGGACCCCTACTGTTCGGCATATGCTTCTCAGAAGTACATGCAAACACAGGAGGACTATGGCTAACCAAGTTCGCTGATCACTGCAAACTGGGAGCCATAATTGACTCTCCAGTTGACACGGACATACTCCAAAAGGGCCTTACTGAGACAGACACCTGCTGTCAGTCATGGCCTTAAGCTAAATGACAAAAAATGCACAGTCATCCCATTTGGGAAAAACAAAACGCCCATGAATTACCACATAGGTGGCAGCCCCTTAATACAGAAGAAGTAATAAGAGATCTGGGGACCCAGGTAAATAGTAATCTCTCCTTTGACAATTATATTGCCAAAGTAGTTAGGAAATCCTTCTATGTGGCCCATCTAATTACTAAAGGGTTTGCATCTAGAAATAAAGAGGTTATAGTGCCCCTGTACTCGTCACTCATTAGACCCATCATAGAGTACAATGCCCCATTTGGGATGTACCTCACAAGACACTTCCAACAGCTGGAAAAACCACAAAAGTACCTCACCAAGAGGATTACTGGCCTCAAACATATGTCCTATGCAGCCCGACTGAAAAAACTCCAGCTGTACTCAGTGGCATATCGCTTACTCAGAGGTGATCTTTGCCTGACTTACAAAGTCATGTCCAACTCAGAATTGATGGACATACTCCACCTAAAGTAATCAAAGTCACTGCAAGCCACGCAGTCTAATGAGCTAAACCTCACCACAACAATAAACAGAACATGTTGGAGGGATATATTCCTGTTGCAG